>NC_138053.1:14141130-14204863 GCF_964194185.1 Rhinolophus hipposideros
TCTGGAAGCTCTTTATCTGTCCTTTGATTCTAAATGATAGCTTTGCTGGGTAGAGTAATCTTGGTTGTAGGTTCTTACTTTTCATCACTTTGAATATTTTCTACAAATCCCTCTTGACCTACAAAGTTATTGTTGAGAAATCAGCTAACAGTATTATGGGAGGCTCTTTTGTAGGTAACTAACTGCTTTTTGCTTGCTGCTTTTAAGATTCTCTCTTTGTCTTTAAACTTTGGCATTTTAGTTATGATGTGTCTTGGTGTGGGCCTCTTGGGGTTCATCTTGTTCGGGACTGCACTTCCTGGGCTTGTATGTCTATTTCTTTGGCCAGGTTAAGGAAGTTTTCTGTCATTTCTTCAAATAGGTTTTCAATTCCTTGCTTTTTCTATTCTCCTTCTGCTACCCCTATTGTGCAAATGCTGGTATGCTTGATGTTTTCCCAGAGACCCCTAAACTCTCCTAATGGTTTTGGATTCTTTTTTCTTTTTGCTGTTCTGATTGGGTATTTTCTGCTACCTTACCTTCTAAATGGCTGATTCAATCTTCTGCTTTATTTTACTGTTGATTCCTTATGTATTCTTCATCTTAGTTATTATATTCTTTATTTCTGACTGGTTCTTTTCTATTTTCTGTCTTCATTTTTATGTTTCCTATCTCTTGGTTGAAGCTCTCCCTGAGAACATTGAGCATCCTTTCCACCAGTGTTTTGAAACTCTCTCTCTGGTACATTGCTTGTCTCCATTTTGTTTAGTTCTTTTTCTGGAGATTTATTCTGTTCTTTTATTTGGAACATGTGTCTTTGTCTCCCAATTTTGGCTGCCTCCCTGTATTTGTCTCTATGTATTAAGTAGGACTGCTATGCCTCCTGGTCTTTGTAAAGCAGCTTTATGTAGCAGGTGTTCTGTGGGGCCTAGTGGTGTAGTCTCCCTGGTCACCTGAGCTGGGTGCTCCAGGTCTGTCCCTTGTATGGGTTATGTGTGGCCCTCCTGTTGTCGTTGAGACTTCATTGCTCTATGCACGTAGGTGGGAGGAATTGACCCTAGGGCTGATTTGTTGTGAGGACTGGCCATGACTACAGTGGAGGAGATATTTTACCTGGGCTGACACAATGGAGCAGGATTCACTTTAGCAGGCTCTAGTGCCTTCCCATTCTGCCCTTTGGGTGTGTCATCCTTGGAGTCAGCCAGGTGATTCTCTGGCTTGGTCCAAAGCTGGCCACCAGGTGTGCCAGTCCTGGAACCTCTTAGGAGGGTCCCTCCCAAAGGCCAAGTTGAGCCACAGCTTGTGCCCTGCCCAGGGCCACCTGGCATGAAACACAAAACAATCTGCAGATAGCCACTGCCTGACTTGGGCTTGGAGGTGCCTGAAGAGGCCATTGAGCTCAGAGGTGCCTCAAGAGGCCAAGTTGCAAACTGAGGCTGGCTGTCACTAGTGCTAGGCTTAGGGCTGCTCATCATTAGGTATGGGACATGCTGAAGCCCGGTGCTGCTTGTTTGGATTTTGTAAACTTTTGAGAGATTTTTTAGAAAAGTCCACAGCATTAGCCAAGCCAAGCCCAAGCTATTTATATGGAAAAGCCACAGAAAGTGGCTTGGGTGGACCTGAAAGTTGGGTGGGGCAGGGTCTCAGGGAATCACCAGGGAAGGGTGAACAAACAATGTTAACCAGATTGCTTGAGACTTAGAAATGGTGACTGCCTATATCTGTATGAAGGGATGGCCTAGGCTCAACAAGGGAACAATGATTTCTGCCAGCTCCTTCAGCTGGGAGAAAGCTGCCCCTCCAGCCCTCGCCCTGAGGCCAGACAATTCAGTTCCTCCCTGTATGTCCTTGGTGCCTTTTGAACCTCTGCCCCACTGGAGCTCAGAGCAATTGAGTCTGTCAGTGAGTAAGTCCACATGTGGGGCCTTTAAGAGGAGCACCTGGGTCTCCAGTTGCCCTTGTCTCACTCATAATCTCTGCTGGTTTTCACAGCCAGAAGTTGTGGGGACTTTTCTCCCAGGCACTGATACTCTGGGCTGGGGAGTCTAGTGTGAGGCTGGGACCCATCTCTTCACTGGGGTTGAGGGACCCCTGCAGCTGAGATATCCCTTCCAATTTTTAGTGGTCAAACTCGGGTGTGGGACCAGCCTATTCTATGTCTCCACCCCTCCTACAGATCTTGAGGTGGCTTCTTCTGTATGTCCTTAGTTGCAGGGCTTCAGGTCAGCTATACTTTAGGCAGTTCTCAATGATGGTTATTCTGCAAGTTGAAATTTTGATGTGGTCCTGAGAGGAGGTGAGCAGTGTTTACCTACTCTGCCATCTTGACCAGATCTCTCAAACAGATCTTTTTAAATAACAGCTTTATGTTCTTTATCATTGTTGCCTATAATATGTTTAATCATCACATAACTGATAGATGTTCAGATCCTTTTCAGGTTTTGCCACACTGAAGACTTTTGCTGTACAAATATTTACATATATGTCCTTGTATTCTGGAGCTTTGATTTATACAATATTCATACTCAAAACTGGGATTGCTCAGTCTAATAGTATTAATATGTTTAAGTTACAAAAGGTATAGCTATGTTATTTTCAAAAAAGTAATACAGAAAATTATGAGAATATTCATTTCTCTATATTCTCCTTTATTTTTGCACATTTGATGAATGAAAATAACTATCAGTTTTTCTGAGTTATTTTCCGTTCCATTAATTTTAGTTTTGCTTTGCTGAATTTCCCTAAGAGTTTATTTCTATAATTTAAAATAATAATGATGGTGATAATCAATTTTGTAAAAAGGACATGGCTAATACAAAATTTAACATAAATCAAAAAAGAATGAGTTAGGCCATGTGTTGACATGGGAAGATGTCTACCACAGTAAATCATGAAATCAAGATGAGAAACAAAATGAATAATACAAATTTTATTATATAAAGCATAACAAAATAAAACAAAAATCTCTCATCAAAGAATTCTGAACCAGTCCTCACCAGATGACAGTACTGCTTCTGGGTACTCTCTTTGAAAGAGAGGACTTTTACATTTTACTCTTAAAACACATTTATACTGTATAAATTTGAATGTGTACATATTATTTTGTATGTAAAAACAATGTACAAACACTAATTGATAAAAAGGAGCTAAGGGTAGTATGGCTTATAGTGAGTGATAATATTGTTTTCTCTAGACAGGGAAACTCCATTTTCTTACCTCAATCAGTATTAATATGGGTGCTGAATTTAACCTTGTTTCCTACAAGCTGTCAGGCTCAGGGTAATGTTCTCCAGATAAGATTAATGTCTGTGTTAAATTCTTCTGGTTACTTAGTCTCTAATTCTGGCTAATTAACAGCAACTAGTTTAAGTCACATTACTCAGGTAAGAAAATCAACATTTTGTTCCTTCAATAGCAGGAACACACTTCCAAATGGAAAGATTATACATGTGAAAACAGTATTTCAATTACCAAGTTGCTGTTCTCTTAAATGTCTCTTTAGACATTGATATTTGTCAGACCACTATGACGATTTTTGATATGAGCCATGCTCAGTATTTAATGATGACAAATATGTATGAAACTAATTTCCAAGTTGATTCTGTAGTATAATTTTATTCTTCAAGGATATTGCTGTCATTTGTAATTTTTCTTTCTGGTTAAAGTAAAACTTGCTCTAGTTAATTAGGTGTTTTAATCACTTAAGTTCAAAATGCAATATCATGAACAAAAAAAAGCAACATTATCCTTTCTTTATTTAATTACTGAAACATTTAATATTATACTGTACTGGTAAATGAATGTATAAACTGATCAACTGAATGAATAGAAATTCCAAAAATAAACATTTATTGTCTAATAATATGTTTATATTATTATACTATAACATATATTTCTATATTACATTATAGATTATGTTATAGAATTCACATTTTGAATAAATAAAAAAATGGATTATTCAGTAAGGGGTAGCAATACAACTAACTAGGTGACCATCTGGAAAAAAAATGTGCAATTCCCTTTACATTAAATTTCAGATGAATCAAATATTTCAACATAAAAAAAGAAACCATAGAAGTACTAATAGCATAGGAGAGTTGTTTTTATAGTCTCAGAATAGGGTATTTTTTTCCAATATGCCACAAAACTAAGAAACAACAAAATAGAAAACTGAGAGTTAGAAAACACAATAAAAATTTTCTGCATATTAAAATATAACATACACAAGCTGAAAAACAAATAACAAAGTAATAAAAATATTTAAATGACATATCCCAAATTAAAAGCCAATATTTTTAATTCATAAAGAGCTCTTAAAAATCAATAAAGCCAACAAATTGATAGAAAAATGGAAAAATGATAAACACAAATGTAAATTTAAAAGCCTCTTAAAAACTTACACAACACTCACCTCACTCATAACAAGAAAAATGCTAATTAATGCTTTAAAACACCATTTTTTACTTCCCACAGTCAAATATCAAATTGATACAATCTGTTGGTTAAAGCAAAGGGAAACAGACATTCATATAAGACAGTAAGTCAAAACAATTCTATTGCAAAGAATTTGGCCATGTCTATCATAACATAAATATTTATTTATATATTGGTTGATATACAGACACATACAGATATAGATATATAAATATATAGACATATAGACATATAGATATATAGATATATAGAGAGATATACCGGGGGTGCCAAAAAATGTATACAAGTGGACGCTTTGGTCAGCGTTGCTCAAGCAGTAGTTCGCTGTAATCAGAAGTGTCTGGACCCTGATGGTAACCACTCTGAGAATCTCTTGTAATTGCAGAAGTCAAACATGACTTGTATTCATCTTTTGTTATTGGTATATGTTGAGTATTACAATTTTTTTTTAATTAATTTTATTGGGGTGACAATTGTTAGTAAATTTACATAGATTTCAGGTGTACAATTCTGTATTACATCGTCTATAAATCCCATTGTGTGATCACCACCCAGAGTCAGTTCTCCTTCCATCACCATATATTTGATCCCCTTTACCCTCATCACCCACCCCCCACCCCCTTACCCTCTGGTAACCACTAAATTATTGTCTGTGTCTATGAGTTTTTGTTTCTCATTTGTTTGTCTTGTTCTTTTTGGTTTATATACCACTTATCAGTGAAATCATAGGGTTCTCTGCTTTTTCTGTCTGACTTATTTCACTTAGCATTATTCTCTCGAGATCCATCCATGTTGTCACAAATGCTCCTATATCATCTTTCCTTAACGCCGAATAGTATTCCATTGTGTATATGTACCACAACTTCTTTATCCATTCATCTATCGAAGGACATTTTGGTTGTTTCCATGTCTTGGCCACCGTAAACAAAGCTGCAATGAACATTGGCGTACACGTGTCTCTATAGAGAAATGCTTTTATATTTTTGGGGTAGATACCCAGGAGAGCGATTGCTGGGTCATATGGTAATTCTATTCGTAATTTCTTGAGGAACCTCCACACTGCCTTCCATAGCGGCTGCACCAGTCTGCATTCCCACCAACAGTGTATGAGGGTTCCTTTTTCTCCACAGCCTCTCCAACACATGTTACTATTTGTTTTGTTGATGAAAGCCATTCTGACTGGGGTGAGGTGATATCTCATTGTGGTTTTCATTTGCATTTCTCTGATGATTAGCGATGTTGAGCATTTTTTCATATGTCTATTTGCCATTTGTATATCCTCTTTGGAGAAATGTCTCTTCAGGTCCTCTGTCCATTTTTCAATTGGGTTGTTTGTTTTTTTGTTGTTGAGTTTCATGAGTTCCTTGTATATTTTGGATATCTGTCACCATGTACCAAAATTAATTCAAAATGGATCAAAGACTTAAGCATAAGACCTGACACAATAAACTGCATTGAAGAAAACATAGGCACTAAACTTATGGACCTTGAGTTCAAAGAGCATTTTATGAATTTGACTCCAAAGGCAATGGAAGTAAAAACTAAAATAAACAAATGGGATTATATGAAACTGAAAAGCTTCTGCACAGCTAAAGAAACTATTGACAAAATAATGAGGCAACCAACTGAATGGGAGAAGATTTTCGCAAACAGTTCCTCTGATAAGGGGCTAATATCCAAAATATACGAGTATTACAATTTTAATAGTTTTTTTTTTCCTTTCTTAAAATGTGTATACAATTTTTGGGCACCTTCTGTATGTTATCGAGGCAGCCATGACAACGGAACTAAAGACATGAACGAGGACTTCCTGCTTCAAAAAGTGGCAATAATGATGGGTTAAGTGTGTTTGAAGTGAGGGGGAGTATTTTAAGGGGGATTAATGGCAATGTGTCTTTTACTATAATATATATATATATTTTTAGTTTAAACATTCACCATATTTTTCGATTACACCGCATACCTCTGTTACATTTTGAATTGTACACTTTCCCCAGGGAAGTATTCCAGGAAGGGTCTTTGTTCCTATTCAAGTGTACTCCCTCTACTCCTCCTTCCCAAGTTAGTAACTGGATGCAGAAGAATAAGCTTTTCTGATACTAAAATATTTTTGCTACATATTAAGTGCCAAGCCTGGGAAACAGTTTTACTGTCATCCATTTCATGCAGACCATGGGAGAATGTGAAGTAGGGGAAATTCCTATAAGACAGGAAGTAAAAGGAGAAAAACACTGTGGGGCTTTCAGAAGTGCCAAGGAGAAGACAAGAATAAAGAGAAGAGTTGAGTTCAGAGGTGAGTGTCCTCCCTGGTCTTGGGGTTACACCCCAAAAGAATGGATAGAAACATCCAGATGTGATTGGGAAAATTCCAGGTTAGATTTTCCTCTTTAAGTTTGGTTGGGTTTGGTTGGGTTCTTTGGACATAGCCTGAGAAATTTTCACACATCTTAAATGGATCCCATGTTCATCATAGTGCCTGAACAACGGAGACCTATCCAAGCAGGTAGGCTTAACATGGCACCACCAGTCATACCCTGGCCTGTTCATGGAATGTTCCAGATCCAGGTCTTCTTACATGCTCTGATGGGAGGACAGAAAAGTACAGAGTACACTTGTGAACGTGAAGTGGACTGAGGTGGTGCCCAAAAGGGTACAGGGACCTTATGACCGGACTCCAGACAGGGACCATGAACTCAGAGTTAGAAGCCAATGCCATGTCAAAGGAACCCAGCAAGACCGGGCAACCACAGGAAGCAATAGCCCAGAGCACCCAAAACAAGATCGATCAAATATTCTGCCACGCGAACCAGTAAGGAGCCAGAAGAAAATTTGTAACAAGACCTACTCCTGCTTTCACAAAAACACTTACCAAATTCAGATTTCAGGACTCTTATTGCTTTCAAGAGTATTATTTTGCTGTAAACTGAAAAGTATATCTTGACCCTCTATGCTAAAGTATGACTTATATGTTGTAGTTGGGATTTGTCCCTACCCTAACAGATGGATGACTTGACAAAATGGATAGGAAGTCACAGGTATAATTTATGGGAATTGTAAAATATACTAGTTTAACATATCATTCCTCTTATATCAGTATATTTGTTTATTTGTTGTAAATCACCTAAAGTTATATCAGGCATAAGTAAATACATATATACATTTTGACTATAATGTAAGAATCAATATTTTTTTGTCAAGAACTAATAAATATTGCCTATTTGAAAATGAGAATTATATTTCCCCTAAATATTTATTTGATAGGCGGAAACTGCATAGGAAACATTAATACTTGTTACTTGTTAGGATCCACTTCTCTCTGACCTTGAACACGCAGCCAAGATTCCAATAAAATCTCCATTTCTAGCTTCAGCTGGTCTAAAAGCATCAACATGTTGTTTATCCAAAGCAAGGGCAAAGTGTGTGTGTGTGTGTGTGTGTGTGTGTGTGTGTGTGTGTGGTATGAAAGTTATATATCTAATAGCCACACAAAAAAAGTCTGTAGGTAAAGCAGCAATCAACTATTTATAGTGCTTTCAAGTCTATTTCCAATACATATTACTATGAATATTCTTAGAAACTCCCCAAGTTATTTCTTGCCTTGTATATTCATCAAAGTGCTGGAAAATTACACAAGAGCAATCAGATAAGCCAGTTAATATGGCTGGCACCAATGTGACTGCTTTACTCCTCCCTCTATGATTAATTACAACTAAATTGATGTTACCAGCAATGATTAATTTATAACTTAGGTGCAAAGTAAATGAACTAAGCAAATTGGAAATGGCACTAACAATTTCTTAAGCCTCAGAAAAGCACCCAAATTATGCTGAGCTATTATGCACAGAATAATTTCTCCCCAAAAATGGTTCAAACGCATAGGTGTAAGATTTATTTTTATATACTGTAAGTATATTTTCTTATATCTTCTGAAGCAAAGTTTAAATATAAAACATAACCTTTGCTTAGATATGATGCTTATATATGCATGGAAAGACAAATGTCTCAAGTCTCATTTACTCAAAATAAATGCAAAGTGTTTTCTTCCATCCTGATCTTTCAGTGTTGGTTTTAAGACTTTAGATTGGGTTGCATACAGACACAAACCCACACTTGGCCAAATTGTGCGTCTTCTGAGCCAGTTTTCTCTTACTAAAAATGAGAAGAATTATAACTATTCCACAGGGCTGTTAAAGTAATAGCAGAGACACCCTGGCACATAACAGGATTCCTACAAGGTAGTAGATATACAGTAGTACCTCAGTTTTTGAACATCTCTATTGATGAACATTTTGGTTTACGAATGCAGTAAACCGAGAAGTGAATGCTATGGTTTTCGAACACGCCTGGGAAGTTGAACATATTGCATGGCCTGAGGCCTAGCTGTCGCCTGTTTTCGAATGTTTCAGAACTCAAACGGTCTCCGGAACGGATTACATTCAAAAACTGAGGTCCCACTGTACTCGTAGTTTCCAGTGGCTTCACCTAAACAGAAAGGATGAATCTACTAGAGGCTTCCCATGCCCTGGCAATGCACCTTCATATTTACTTATAGACCCAAGTACATAGGAAAATAAAAGGCTAAGGGAGGCCATTATTTCTTCCAAATAAGTTGAGATAACAGTCAGGAAAATGTATTTATGATAACTGTGTATTCAAATGGCATAGAGACAATAGCCTGCAGATATATAATCTTTTTGCAGAGGGAGGATAAAGTTTCAATTAGTTATTTTGAAGAAACAAGAAACACAATTATTGGCACCATTAAAATTCATTTTTTGTAACACCGATTTTACTGTAAGAACCCTGGGAGAAATTGACTGAAGCATGGATGGGCAAGGTAGGGGCTGAAACTAGGCTTTGGTTTAGAAAGTGTATTCCTGTTTGTTTAAAATCAACAGTGTGTGTCAGCCTGAAGAATTTACCAAACTCCCAAATAATACCATTTAACCCAATTGAATGCCTTTTTCCGTTTCAAACAAGATTTCTCCAAAGGACATGTAATTAAACTCAATTGAATGGGATAATCAGATAAGGTTCCCAAAGCTTTTTGCTTTTCATCTCTTAGAGCAAAGACCATATTTTAGGAATTTATTTATTTTAAGAACTTAAAATAGTGCCACGTGGTATGTTGTAGTTGCTTGATAATTCTGTGTAGAATAAATATACATTTTATTCTTTAAGATTCAGAATTGTTGGAAAATTGATGGTTAAGAAAAATGAATTTTCAAAAGGAGAGTCTGACAACTATCTTTATCATTTTTAATTAACCTTTGACCACATTCTTTCACTACAAAATCACATGTTCATATTAATTAATGGACATAAAATATTATTCATGTCTATTATCTTTCTTTTGGGCACTTAAAATTGTTGCAGGTCTTTTTCAGGTGGCACATTTTACGTCTTTGAAAAGATATATTTTGATCATTTTAAAGAAAATTACTAGGTTGACTGTAAACCTTAGGTTTGATAGTTGAATGCCAGAAATGAGGTGAGAGTAGATGACTAGAATTGTTTTTCAGAAATTTATTGCAATAGGTGGCATACTCAGCAGAAAAGTGAGCACAGACAATACAAAAGAGAATCTGCCAAAGATGTGAAAATATTAATATATAAGTATCTTATTTCACTAAAACAAATATAGTCCTAGGATAGAATTATATTAAACCTAACATTTGCACTGTGCACCGAAGCTCTCTTGTCTCTTCCTTCCATTTCTTGCCCATTCTAAGGGGCTCTTCTCCTGCCCACCTCATCATGTACATTACGTTATGGGCCTGAAGTACTCTTTACTAGCTGTTTTTGGAACTCTTGTCTTTTTAAGTTCAAAGCAAAAAATATATGTCAATAGCTTGCTGCAGTTTAAGAAAATAGCTTTCTGAAAAAGAATGGTCTTGTTCCTTTTATCTCATGTCAATGAGTTTGCTCTTAATTCAATTTCCTTTGTGACCACATATGTGTGGCTCTGTCCTCAACAAATACAAACATGAACAAGAGTCAGTGAGTACCTTTAGGGGACTTAAAATCAGGTATGGAACTTGAGATATAATATTATAGATAGATAGATATAGATATATAGAATATAGATAGATATAGACATAGATAGATAGATATATGAATAGGAAGATATACTACTAACAAGTACCGTATCAGATGCACACACAAGTTGGTCCTTTGTGCCATTCAGGTGGTAAACTGAGTTAATAGTCATTGATCCAAAAGTTAAAAATCTAGGTCCTATCTGGTATTTGTTTTTGAAGTGAGTTGAGAGCCCTCTTATTTAAGACTTACACGTTATCGTGTTTTTATTATTTATACAGCATGATAAGTGACACATTTTTAAGAACAATGAGAAGGAACTAAAGAGGGAAAATATCACACAAATCAAATACCAAAAGTCGATGACTCATCTTAGACCATTTAAGCATGTGATTGGGGGAAAGTTTGTGATTGGTTCGATGTTTTATATCTATTTTGTGTGTGTCTGTGTGTGTGTGTGTGTGTGTGTGTGTGTGTCTGACTGTGTGTGTGTCTGCATTTCTGCAAAGCCCAAGTATTCTGTTCTTTGGGTGGTTTTTTCAAAGTCAATCAAAAAATTTGGGGAAATAGGTAAAGCTGAAAATTAAGTAAACCAACTGATAAACTTTCTTTTCTTTGAATACTACTGTGATGTTATCCTTTGATATGAAATTAATTAGCTTTTAACAATCTTTTGTAATTCAGAGAAAGGTGGTTTTTGTCCAGAAAAGATCAAAACTCTTAGTCTTGCCAATACAATGAGATTGACACTATTCTTCCTTTTAAATCTGTCATAATTTGTGCATCTCCTATATCACTGCCAAGCTTAAGTTTCCAGGGGTAGTTGAGATTCCTGCTACATTAAACCTCCAAGCCTAGTACTTAGAGACATTTCATCTCATTTTTCAGCCACTTTTGATTTTCAAATCCTTGAGTGCTTCTCCCTTTCCTGTTCTAAGCTTCAAAGTCTGGAAGAGCACACAGGGATTATTTATTATCCACAGCACACTGAATTTCAACAACATCGAGGACATACAATGATCTCAAACAGTCATAATGAGGATTCACACAAAAAATCACACAGAGTCATCCTCTTATCGCATTATTATTAAAATTGCCCTCTGGATCTAGATACAAATGAGGGAGAGAAAATATACAATAGGCAGAAGAAAGGATTTTCCACCATTCCTGTGGCAGTAATAATGTCTTTTGGTAGTGTCAGTGATTGTCCATTCATTCCCTGATCATTAATTAAGCTGCATTCCAAGTATAAAAAAAAAACAAGTGATTGAACTGGCTAGAGCCGTATTTTAAGCTATTTCATTCATAAAGTCATTTAGAAGAATCATCCTACTCAGCACACTATTTGCTCAGTTTAAGATACACCAACTAGATTTAGTCCCTGAGTTCAAGGAGGGGATGGCACATGGCCCTTTAGTCTTCCTAGCTACAAGAAAGACCAAGGTGGCAAATGAGAGTTAAATCAGATTTCCTACCCCCACATCAGAATGCTCATGGGAAAACAAACCCTATCATTTAAAAACCAATATCTCCTCACTTTGAATATGAGAGTTTTATAAATGAATGATAGGCCAAAATGACAATAAAAAATATGATCCCCAAATGAGACCATATTATTTATTTTATTTTTATTTTATATATACATAAAATGTGCTAGGCTATTATCAAAAGAGAAATTAAGAACCCAAAGATTTTAGAAAACATAACTATGTTTCCCCATTAAGTATTGCTTGTGCAATTTATATGTTTGCTTCACTTTTGCTCTTTATTTTCTTAAAAATCTATGATAAATTTTCTTACATTCTTTTCACTGGTTTAAGGTTCCTAAAGTATTTTATTTCATGTTATATAAGATGTTCTAGAACTCATTTCCAAGTATGAATGTTCAAAGCAAATTTCCATAAGTTTGCCAAAATATTCCCTACAATCAAAATATAAAACTGTATATACAGGTTTATTTATTCAGTGTACTTAATAATTTACTAGTTATCTATAAAACTTCACCTACTGTATTATTTTTAAGTATACACTGGTTATTTCTTAAGTTCTAGCATCTATTCTTTCTTCATTTGTAATTGATTATGATATAATCAAATTATTTGCTATGATCATAGAGTCAGATAGTCTTTTTTTCTTAATATAGTCAAGAATCTCTATTGAGAAAGAAGAAAGAAAGAAGTGGTCTACTCTTCCCTTCCTTCTCTTACTAACCTGCAAAAGAGTCTATTTAGAGTCCTGGGACAAAATTTTGATTTTCACTACATAAAGATATGTTGCTTAGCTTATCTTTAAGCACCATGTCCTAAGTGCTCCATCTAGCCTTTTACATGTAACAGTAAACTGACCCCTTATCCACCCATTAAAGATCCGCCAAGTGGATCTGACTCATTTCTTTCTCACCAGTAGACAATTATATTTTCCTTTGGTGATGATGAATGCGATCAATCCCATCTTCCTATTCAGTCCAGAAGTGTTTTTTGCTCTCCCATTCAAAGAAGCTCTCATGGACAAGTGTTTTGTCTTGAATACCAAACTACTTCTGCCCTAGAGATCGGTAAACAGTTAGGGTTCTAGATACTAGACTTCCAAAGTACAGTGACTCACTAATAAATTCACCAACTTGCTATCTTTTTTCTCAGCTCCTGCTCACAACTCTCCTAGAAAGGAAAGAGCAATTTCAAAAGCCCCGATGCTAGAAAAAACCTTGTCTGACTCTTGCCAGAGCCCTTCTTAGAATGGGAAGTGATATAAATACAGTTTTAGGGAAGATGTTTTTGGAACAGACAAAGCTAGCCTTCAAAGAGGGGAAGAAACCAGCTCCAGAGAGAGGTGGTATTGACATTTTCCTTGGAGTCTGACAGATTTTATGCTTCCCAATTCTAGTCCCTCATGAGGCTCAACTTTGCTTATTTCCATTAGATTTAGTGAAACACCTTGCAGTATACCCCTCTTCCCGGAAGACGTGCCCCAAATGCACTATATAGCTATGTCTTCAAAGGTTCTGTTACATTCTTGAGGGACAACACAGAAACTATAATGATGTGCTCAAGGGTCCCCAAAAACAGTCTCTTCCTTAGTCTTTAGAAAAAGAAAAACAAATCTATCCCTCTTTCATTTCTGTCTTACTCTCTTCTCAATGGCACCAACCTCACCCTAGGTCACCCTAGCGTAAATCTTTACAGTCAATAGTCTGGGCTGTCTAAAAAAAAAAAAGGAAGATAATTGACGTTAGGCTATTTCTACTTTGACCCTGCATTGCAACCATGCTAAGGGAGAAGAAGGCAAAGGTCCAACTACCTTTTCTTCGAATTGGCACAGGAGAAATGCGAAGAAAACGTAATGTGAATTAATATATGAACAAACTGTATCACCTTGATAGCTTAAGTGTATATCCACTATTTGCAAATGAAAAATTATTGACTAAGGAAAAGATTATTGAAAATAACAAGTGGCTGTTGTCACCACGTCATTACTAGAGCCAAGTGTGATGAATAAGGTGGTGTTCAAGATGGGTAATTCAGTTTGGGATCCAAAATGAGCTGTAACTGTAGAGTAATTAAATTGACATTATTAATGACTTGCAGGCTAGCTCTTAAATCAGTTCCAAACCATGGAAATGACTATATAGCAACTCAAAACTATAATGATCGACAGCTTTTATTTGCATATAAAATTGCTGGTGATATATTTCTTTATGTTTCAATAATATAAAGATGTCAAAATTCATTATTCCACAAATATTCGTTGAATTCTTATGTGCCAGGAACTGTTCTAGACGCTAGGGATACCTTGGTGAATAAAACAAGCAAACTAAAAAACAACAACAAAAAAATGCTTGCCCACATGAAGCTTATATTCTCATGAATGAAAACACACAATAAACAAAATAAATAAATTATATATAATTTTGCATAGTGATAAATACAACAGAGAAAAATAATTTGGAGAGAAGAGCAGGGAAGGAAGAGTGGGAACAGAGATGGAGTTTTAAATAGGTGCTCAGAGGATGTCTCACCAAGATGACATTTGAGCAAAGACTTAAAACAGGTGAGGATACAAACCCTGAAGAAAGAGTGTTTTAGGAAGAGATCAGTAAGTGTGAATGGCATGTTTGGGACAGCAAAACGGTCCATGGCTGGTGTCAAGAGGGCAAGGCAGAGAGTAAGTAGCAGGAAGTGAAGTTAGAGAACTAACAGAATATTGGATCCCATAAGCCCTTACAGACCATGGTAAGGATTTTGGCTTTTACTCTGGTGAGATAGGAAGTATTTGTAGGGTTTCACATGATCTGCTTTGTGTTGTAGGATCATTATGGCTGCTGCGTTGAAAATAGACTAAATTATGTGAAAGGCAGAAATCAGGGAGACCAACTGGAAGTGTAGTGCAATAATCGAAGACAGAGGTGATAGAGCACTGGGCCAACATGTTATAAGGGAGGGTGATGAGAGCTGGTCAAATTCAGGATGAAATTAGAAAGTAGAACCCTGCAGAATTTGCTGCCACGTTGGATGTGAAGTGGAATATGAAGAGAGAAGAAAAGGACAAGCAATAGAAAATATCAATAGGTCATTCAGAGATGGGTAAAAGTACAAATCAGGCATATGTGGGGCAATATGTTTTGGATTTCAATTCTGAATATATTCAGATTCCATGCTTAGTAGACAGTCAAGTAATATTACCGTGTTTCCCCAAAAATAAGACCTAGATGGACAATCATGTCTAATGTGTCTTTTGGAGCAAAAATTAATATAAGACCCGGTATTATATTATATTATATTATATTATATTATATTATATTATATTATATTATATTATATTATATTATATTAATTTATATTGTATTGTATTGTATTGTATTGTATTGTATTGTATTATATAAGACCCGGTCTTATTTTACTATAATAAACTTACTTATAGTAAAATAAGACTGGGTCTTATATTAATTTTTGCTCCAAAAGACACATTAGATATGATTGTCCATCTAGGTCTTATTTTCGGGGAAACACGGTAGTGTAAAGATAAGGGCTGAGGTACAAGCTAGAAATAAAATGTTGGGAGCTGTGATTTTATAGAGTTAAGATTTTGATTTAAGGTCCCAGAAGTTACACGCTAATTTAGAGAATTTTGTCTGGTAGCAATACAAATAACTTCTGTCCAGTGGGAAATTATGCTGTTGTTTTTTTAATCTTGTAAGATATTAACCTACTAGGTATTTAATCCTGAAACATTATGTTAACTTTCTGCAATTTAATTCTGACACTAACAACCTGAGTTATCACAGACTTCATAGGATGAAGGCTCAGTCCTTCACAAAACTTCTCTTACTTCAGACCCTACCTTCATGCTCCAGGGTTCCCCAGGCCACCCACAGTTATGATCAACTGGCTAAAAATTTGGAGGTTCCCACTACCTCTTCATGTTTGATATTTCAGTAGAGCAACTCACAAAACTCATGTAGCACTATACTTACAATTACTTTATTATAAAGGACACAAATCAGGACCAGCCAAATGAAGGGACATATAGGGTATCCCAAATGCAAAACTTTCATGTCCTTAGAATGTGTGACCCACCTGCCACATCACTAACCAGGGAAGCTCACTCAAGTTTTGTTTTCCAGAGATTTTATTACATAGGCATGATTGATCGAATCATTGTCCATGAACTCTATCTTCATACCCATTTCTTTCCCTGGAAGTCAGCCAGGCTGTTATCATTGGGCTCAAAGCCCCAACATTCCAGAATGGCCAACCCCCATCCTGTCACTATCCAGGGGCCCACTAAGAGTCACTTCATTAGCATACACTCAGGTGTGGCCCCAGGGACTCACCATGAATAATGAAGACTCTCCTATCATTCAGAGATTCCAAGGGTTCAAAGCTCCCTCTCAGGAACCTAGGACAAAGACCAGACAAATTCTTTATTATACAACATATTCCTTTATTAAATACATAGCTCCTCAAATGCTCTTTGAACTAATTTTAATATTTTACTGAGTCCCTCATTAATTAATGAGTATAATAAAATATTGGACATGTATTCATTATATCCTTGCATGAAAGTCATGATTTTACCTTTTGAAAGTCAACAATGGTATTAAATGAGATAACCAACAAAATAAATCAAGAAGAGGGTCTACAGAACAATACTTCAGCACTTCATGTTAAGGTTTACGAGATAAGCAATCAGCAAAGGATTCATAGGAATCCCTTAGTGACTCAAGAAGAAAACCAGGAAAATATGTTCTTCTGGAAACCAAGTAAAGAATGCAGTTCAAGGAGAAGAGTGTCTACTATGTCATATGTTGGTGATAAATCTAGTTAAATGAAGACTTATATTTCATCATTGGATTTAGCAATGTTAGTCACTGATGACCTTGACAGGAGCACTTTTGAAAATGGTGAGAATTTGGAGTGGGTTTAAGAGAATGACAGAACAATGGAATATTATTCAGCCATTAAATGGAATGAAGTATTGATTCATGCTACAATATGGGTGAGCTTTGAAAACATTATGCTAAGTGAAATAAGTCAGACACAATAAGATCACATATTGTATGATTCCATTTATATGAAATATCCAGCACAGGTAAATGACTAGAGATAGAACACTAGGGGCTGTGGGAGGGGGGAGATAGGAAAACATTCTTAATGAGTCCAGGGTTTTCACTGGGGTTAATAAAAATCTTTTTGAAACTTGATAGAGATGGTACTTGCATAAATTCTGATGTACTAAATACTATGAACTATCTACCTTAAAATGGTTAATGTTTTTTAAATTATACAACTTAATCTTTCTCAGGCTTCATTTAATTTTTCTACCTACGCAACAAGTTTTACAGTTTACATAAGGCCTATTTCTTCATTTTTTCATCTTTTACTTTATTTTTTTGTTTTTCAATTACAGTGGACATACAATATTGTATTAGTTTCAGGTGTACAACATAGTGATTAGACATTTATGTAACTTACAAAGTGTTCACCCCAAAAAGTCTAGTACGCACCTGACACCATACTGTTATTACAATACTATTGACTATACCGCCTGTGCTGTAATTTATATCCCCATGACTATTTTATAAATGCCAATTTGTATTGCTTAATGCCTTCACCTTTTTCACTTAGTCCCCCAAAATCCCTCCCATCTAGCAACAATCAATTTATTCTCTGTATCTATGAGTTTGTTTCTGTTTTGTTTATTTATTTTATTTTTTAGATTCCATATATGGGTGAATTCATATGGTATTTGTCTTTCTCTGTCTGACTTATTTCACTTAGCATAATACCCTCTGGATCCATCCACACTATCGCAAATGGAAAGATTTCATTCTTTTTTATGACCAAGTAATGTTCCATTATATATACGTACTACCTCTTTTTTATCCAATCATCTATTAATGGACACAGATTATTTCCATATCTTGGCTATTGTAAACAATGCTGCAGTGAACATTGGGATGCATATATCTTTTCAAATTAGCCTTTTGAATTTCTTCAGATAAATACCCAGAAATAGAATTGCTGGGTCATATGCTACTTCTATTTTTGATTTTTTGAGGAACCTCCATACTGTTTTCCATAGTGGCTATAGCAATTTTCAATCTCACCAACAGTGCACAGGCGTTCTCTTTTCTTCACATCCTTGCCAACACTTTTTGTTCACTGATTTATTGATGATATGGTATGAGGTAATGTCTTACTGTGGTTTTTATTTGCATTTTCTTCATGATTAGTGATACTGAGCATCTTTTCACATGTCTATTGACCATCTGTATGTCCTCTTTGGAGAAATGTCTGTTCAGGTGCTCTGTACTTTTTTTAAGTCAAATTGTTTTGGGGTTTTTTGGTGTTAACTTGTATGAGTTCCTTACATATTTTGTACATTAAACTCATATTCGATCTATCAATGGCAAATATCTTCTCCCATTCAGTAGGTTGTCTTTTCATTTTGGTGATGGTTTCCTTTGCCTGAAGAATTTTTTTAGTTTGATGTAGTCCTATTTGTTTATTTCTTCTTTTGTTTCCCTAGCCTGGGGAAACATATCCAAAAAAATATTACTAAGAGTGATGTCAAAGAGTTTACTGCCTATATTTTCTTCTATGAATTTTATGGTTTCGCGTCTTACTTTTAAGTATTTAATCCATTTTGAGTTTATTCTTGTATATGATGTAGAAAGGTGGTCCAGTTTCATTTTTTGGCATGTATCTGTCCAGTTTGCCCAACACCATGAATTGAAGAGACTGTCTTTACTCCATTGTATATCTTGCCTCCTCGGTCATAGATTAATTGACCATATAAGTGGGAGTTTATTTCTGGGCTCTCTATTCTGTTCCATTGATCTATGTGTCTATTTTTATGCTGGTACTATGCTGTTTTGATTCCTATAGCCTTGTGTTATAGTTTGATATCAGGTAGCATATCTCCCACTTTGTTCTTCTTCCTCAAGATTGCTTTGGCTATTTGGGGTATTTTGTGGTTCTGTTTAAATTTTAGAATCATTAGTTCTAATTCTGTGAAAAATGCCATTGGCGTTTTGATAGAAATTGCACCGAATATGCAGATTGCTTTTGTAATATGGACATTTTAATGGTGTTAATTCTTCCTATTTATGAGCACAGTGTATGCTTCCATTTATGTATATTTTCTTCAATTCTTTCTTCAGTGTCTTATAATTTTTAAGTACAGGTCATTTATCTCCTTCGTTAAATGCATTTCTAGGTATTTTATTTTTTTGATTCAATTGCAAATGGGATCATTTTCTTAATTCCTCTTTCTCATAGCTTGTTATTGGTGTATTAAAATATAACTATTTCTGAATATTAATTTTATATCCTGTCACTTTACTGAAATCATTTATTAATTCTAATGGTTTTTTGGTAGAATTCTCTCTATATAGTATCATGTTTTCTGCAAATAATGACAGTTTTACTTCTTCCTTTCCAATAAGGATGCCTTTTATTGCTTTTTATTGTCTTATTGCTGTGTCTAGGAATACCAATACTGTGTTGAATAAAAGGTGAAAATAGATATCTCTGTTCCTGACCTTTCAGATTTTTCCCATTGAGTATGATGTTAGCTGTGGGTTTGTCATACATGGCTTTTATTATGTTGAGGTATGTTCTCTCTATTCCCCACTTTGCTGAGAGTTTTATCATAAATAGATGCTGGATTTTATCAAATACTTTTTATGCATCTATTGATATGATTATATGATTTATATCCTTCTAAAACGTTTAATTTTATGTTATGTCAATTTTGCCTTCATTTAAACAGAGAATGGGAGAGCATGTGTGGAGAGAAGTTGGAGAGAGTAAGTATAGACAATTCTTCTATAGAAGATTTGCTGTGAAGGAGAAAAAAAAAAAATAGGACTGTAGCCAGAGAAGGATATTGGGTTAAGTGAAAAAACATTTTTTTTTAATAGAAAAAGTAAGAGTGTATTTGTAAACTGATGTAAATGACCCCATAGAAGGGAAAAAAAAAATCATTGATGCAGAAGAAACAGAGGAGATAGAAGACTCATTCTGCTTTCCATACATTTTGTTTTCATTCCATGCAAAAACAAACAAACAAACAAACAAACAAACAAACGGCCTTTCAAAATCCAGGTATGTTAAATGAAATATTCCTGGTGTCTTAATCCCAGCTCTGCCAACTCTTGTTCTGTGTCTTCACAAAGTTTCCTAAATCCTCAGAATGTAAGTTCTCTCATTTCTGAAGTGAAGGAACGGAACCAGATTATCTCCAAGTATCCTCTCAGTCCTAGAGTTCTAGTATTTTCTGATATTCACTGATTTATTTTACCATGAGATCTAAAAATATCTTTATGAAGTCTCCGTTCTCCATATCCAGATCACTGGATCTCTACAAACATGCTTTAAAAATTCAAAGCTATACTGATTTATAGCAGATTAAATGAATGGAACACACAAGATGAGCAAAGAATTTAAGAGTAGATATATGTGATTAGAGACATCTGGGTGAATTTAACACCAGAGTTTTAAAACATCTGGGTGATGTTAGTACTCTAGTTCTTGAAATCATACATTCCTAAATCTGACATTACTTTGGATGAGCCACTTGTATCCTTAAGCTGCAGATGCTTCGTTTTGGCAAGAAAACCTGATAAGCACAGGAAAGAATACAAAAGAAAATAAAAATCAGAACATTGCTAGCATGCAGTGGTGGACTATCTTCATGCAAAATGCTGAAATTTGAAGACAAATAATTTGGTTTTTCTCTATAGGCTATAGGTATTTGATAGCTCAGACACATCCAAATCAATGTGCCTAAACCAAAAACTACGATTCCCACAATCCTGTTCCCTACAATTTACCAGTTTTTACTGCTGCTCTCACCAGGAGCCAGGTTCAAAACTTAGGCATCAGTTTGAACTCTCTTCCTCTTTGGGCCCCTTTCTTATATCTAGTCGTTTGTTGAGGCCTGTAGATTTCTGTCTCCGTCTTGTTCCTAGCTCCCTTCTCAGAGCATCACTGCTACTCTTATTATTCTTCAGTGTTATTGCTGACTCCATGCTACCTGCAGCCTAGACTGCTGCAAGGCTTTCCTAGCCATTCTGTGTGCTCCCCACTTTCCAAGTCATGCCACCTTTGCCAATTAATTCTTTTAGGAGGCAAGACCAACCATTGTTCAGACTGAGCTCAAAAAGCCCCAATATCTGTCCCCAGTAGGATTTAGACCACTGCTTAGGGCTGGAAGACAACTCTTGCAATGTGACCCCATCCTTATTTTGAGGATGCGAGGATGAGCATCTTAATTACCTGCCAGATGGGACTACTCATATCCCAGCGTAACGATGGGAATAGTTCTTAAAACCTATTCTTGTCCTTTCTTTTTCATCCATCAATGTATTTACCTATCCATACGGAAGAATCCTTAGACACAAAGAAGAATAGGGTTATTATAGCAGGAATATAGAGATTCTCTGCTCAGTTTTGACTTCATAGGTGAGTCAGGAGGACAGAGTGTAAAGACATTAGAACCAGAAGGACAGGTAGGTCACGCTCTCCACCCAAATTCCCTACTACTCATGTGATAAATGAAACTTAACAGAAAAACTCCCACAGGGGAAGTACTGCGAGTTGTTGGAAGTAAGATTATCAAAGACCCCTGCACAGGCAAGTAAGATGGACGAATGGCAGCTCTAGAAACAGAAGGTAACAAAATTGCTTTTCAAGGAGGTTGGTGTGTTACCAATCCATGTATAGTTTTACTCGGTGAGATCTGCCCTACAGAATCTCTACTAAACTACACAAGGATAACCAATGCTTTTGGAGGATTTAGGCCTTTTTTACAGGCATTTGAAAAGGTACTGAAGGCAGAGTCAATGTTACACAGTGATATTCTCTTTAGACAACCATCGATTGATTGGGTTCCTGAAATTTGTTCTTGAGAAAAAGGAAATGACAGACTTCCAGCAGATCCTGTTGAGTACTAATATGGGTATATAATCTTGTGTTTCATTGGTTAGAATTGATTTCTGAATTCGCTGGAAAAATGACCTATTCTGGATGAAATGCTGAGGTTTGATAAATACTAGTTGTTAGAAACATTTAAAAAAAAATGTTCATCTATAATCAAACTGGTTAAAAAGTCCTTAATTGTTCAAATGTACATATAATAATTTAGAAGGGGGGACAGTGACACAACCATCCATGAGACCAGAAAAAAAGTGTTTATCATTCATAAAGTACTATAAATTTAAGACATGATACACTCTTAGTCAAATTGATGTTGAAATTCTTAAAACAGCAAAAGAGAATAGGTATAAAACTACATAAGTCAATGATATTAGGCGAACTATCTTTGGTCTTGTTGGCCTGTTACTAGTAATTCAAGGCAATTGAAATAATTCAAGCTTGAAAATAATAATAATAGTATTTAAAAAACAACAACAACAAAATCTGTGAGGCTTAAATTGTACTTCTGACTCCCAACACCATCATAATACTTATTAAATGAGAGTTTTAAAATAACTTTGGTCCTTAACGGAACTCTTCGAATTAGCTAGGAATGATGTTTTCTGCCCCATTCAATAAATGAAGTTGAGAGCAAGAGGGAGGAATTGTGGGTCCCTCTGAAGGGGCAAAACTCATGAGGAATAGAGCTGGAAATGAAAATGCAGGCCTCTTGATCCATTTCCAGAAGTGAATAATTGGAATTGCTTACCGAGAAGGATCAAATTCGCCAAATAATTCTTTTCTTTTCGCATTATATTGAGAGCCAGAAAGATAAAATTTGAGAGAGATGTTTTTTAAGAGATTTTTATTTTCAATGTAATCTGATAAATTTTCAATGTAAAGTGATAAAAATATCTGCAAGAATTACTGATTATGTCAAGGCTGCTGATGGTTAACATGACAGGTAGAAACATTCAGGATCCTTTGGTGGTGTTTTGTTTTTTTTTTCCCCTTAGTTCAAAATTGTAGTGATAAGATGGATAAGGTCATTTAAAGATGGTGACATGTGATATCCGTTAACAAATGCTGGGTCATATTTAAAACATGCTGAGAGCAGCACAGAGGCAAAGACAAAATGTTCTTAGCTTTTCAAGCCTAATATCTCTTCCACTGTGTAGATTTCCATCAATTGGCTCTATTAGGTAAATTACATCTGACCTTTATATCCCAGTAAAAGTAAATGTAATTTAAGAGTTTGTGAACATGGGAGTAGAGAGAATGAAAAAAGCCCACTGTGTAAAGAGGAGGAATTGTGAATAATTACCAAGGCTTCAAATAGATGCACCCTCTGTGTACTTCTGGTCTATTCCATTGGGGCAGCTAAAGAGACTACAAGTTTTGTTCTTTGTTGCTCTGTTTGTTTTTTCTTCTTTAAATCTCAGAGCTGGAACCTAATGTCTTTTTTTTTTTTTTTTAACTTTGGTCCAAATTCCCCCTAGGGAACCACCCATTTTTCCATTCAATACGTACTGATAACGGCACACAGGACAGCGAGGGTGAGACAAGTATTCTCATACACTGCAGTAGAGGCGTAGGTAAAAGCTTTCAGGAGGAAAGTCCCCTATGTTTTTTCAAGGGCCTTGCGAATATTCATTACTTCATCTCAGTGTTTCCACTTTTAAGGATTTACCCAAAGAAATAAGAAATGCGCACAATGATTGCTATAAAGCACTTGTTATAATAATTACTGGAATCAGTTAATGTCCCATAACACGATAGTTAAATTATGATATATCTTTAAAATAGAATAAAATGCAGCCATTACAATCAGGTGTTCCAGAATGGTCCCACTTTTAAACAAGATATACATCACGATTGAGAGAGAGAGAGAGAGAGAGAGAGAGAGAGAGAGAGAGAGAGAGAAAATGAAATATCCTCCAGAAGTTAGCAGGTCTAGATGAATGATGGAATTATGGATGATTCTCTAAATATTTCAAAATAAATGTGTTTTTATCATACTTCATATAAAAGCCATATTTTAAAAATCATCTTTAGAGAATTTATATTGGTATAAATAATATTTAAGATAATTTTAAATGGAAGAAACAAACTAGTAGTACATGCAGTATAATTATATTTTCATAACTATATATGTATATATACATATATATACATATATACATATTTATGCTTTAATGTGAAAAGAGAACAAGGACTGAAAAGAAACAAAATGTAAACAATGCCTGGGTTAAACAAGTATGGGTAATATCTGTTACTTATATATTTCTGTATTTTCAAAAGTTTCTAGAACTAATTTTTAATGAAGCTATGGACATAAAGCAAATAATCAAGTAGTGCAAAAACTTCTTTTAAGCATTTCTATATTTTATACATTTTATGCTTACTCTTCAACTCTAAATGATAGGCTTACACCTCCTGTGGCAGCCAGCTCCCAAGACAAGGCTTAGTAATACTCACTTCCTGATATTCCCACTCTTCTGAGATCTACTTCTAGAACGAATAACTTATGTGATACTGCAAAAGTAGTGTGTGACTTCTGGGCTAGGTAATAACTGGTATCTTGGATCATTCGGAAGGAAGCAGCTGTCATGTGATGAGGACACTAAAGCAGCCCTGTAGAGAAAATCTGAGGCCTTCTGCCATCAGCTGGGATGGTGAGCCACTTTGGGAGTGAATTTTATAGCCCTAATCAAGCCTTAGGATGACTGCAACCTCATGAAACACTGAGCCAGAACACCCCAGCCACGCCTCTCCAAATTCCTGATGGATAGAGATAATAAATGTTTATTGTTTTAATCTACAAAGTTATGAGGTAATTTGTTATGCAGCAGTAAATAAATACACCTCTATTTTTTAATTTATCAATTTTGAATATTTTCTAAAAATGCTCTATCATGACAGATGAGAATTATCTCACTTTTACATCCCTCGTTTGCAATCCCTCACCTCTTTTCCCCAATTTTTGGTGATCATCACCTTGGGTGGGTGAGAAGAATCTATCCAATAGAGTTGAGAATACAAATGATATGCCTAAAACTCTGTATCTCCTCCCATCAACTTTCAATGGCACCTCTTAATTTCAGTATATATATAATATGAGGGTTCTGTGACTCCAGCCTACTCTATGCTCCTGCTTCATACCTATCTGCTACATTTTGTCAGCTATACTTTGCTTTACAATCATAAAACCTGATTACATTTATACTCTGTTCCACATCTTAAGTAGTCCCTTGATGCTCTGTGTATAGGTCGATATAGATATATGACAACATAACTAGTATTGTGACAATGTGAACATTTTTTTCCTCCTGGAAAGCCATGTTGTGTGGTAGGATTATGTTCCACTTCTATTGATCCAATGTCATGAATCCTAGGAGAGCTAAGGGATATGTTTCTGTGATAAGATCAAATGCATTCTTGTTTTGGATTCCATCAATATCTCGAAATCATGCCGTGTCTCAGTTTGCTTCACAGTTATGCGTCTTTTCCCTTCAGAACTTTTTCCCTGTATCAGTATTTTCATATATATTACTTATTTTTTCAGTAAGATCTTCCAACTTTTTGCAGCATTTGAGGGAATCCATTCCGTTCTTACTAATGTCATTGTTGGAGTCAATGGCATGTTGGGCTAGTTAGAACTCATTGCTTTCAATGCTACCCAGCTAGCATTCTGGCATTTTCTTTTCATTGGACTCAGGTTAATTCCACCATTGCTTTTATTCCATGTCTTCTATTACTTGTTTTTTCCCCCCTTGTTTATCTAAGCATACTGTCAAATATATTTTTGAGTCTGGCTGTGTAAGAGAAAATTTTCTGTGACCTTGCCTTCTGGGAAATGTCTACATATATACCTCATACTAGATCAAAATGTGGGTTAAATCTATAGTTCTAGCTTTAAAAACCTCTTGTCTCAGAATTTTAAAGGTACTATCTTAGTTACTCATTGTTATTAAAGAGAAATTTGATACTAGTCTATTTGGTATCAAACTTCACAAGACTGTTTTCCTCTCTGGAAACTTTTAGAGTCTTGTCATTATCTTTACTTTATTGAAATTTCATGACATCGTGTCTAGGTCATTTGTCCACACTTGAACCTATTTAAAATGAGGACTCGTATATTTTCTCAAATACAGTAAATTTTCTTCTATCATTTTTTGATAATTCTCTTCTGTTTTCCTATATTCTCTGATAATCAAATACTGATCCTTCTGAATTTATTTGATAGGTTTTACCTTTTTTCATATTTTCTTTTAATTTTGCTGTATGTTCTGTTTCTTCAATTCTCTTACTATCATTTCTAAATATGTCATTTTTAATTTTCTCAAACTTTAATTTTGGTATTGTGCCTCACTGTATTTAATGAGGCATGAATATGACAAGTTAATTATATCACAGTATGAAGTACAACTTCAAATTGAAAATCAGTGGCCATTCTGTTCCAGGAAACCTCTTTCTTGGTGCCCCATGTCAGGTGCCCTTCTCAAGTCTAATAAGATGGAACAGAGATGGTATAGTGGTCGTCTGCTACAGACCAACAGCACTACGTATAGGGAAGTCCTAGGTTTCCTCAGGTAAGCGAGAGACTGGTGGTGGGAATACAACCTGTAGATTATCTTTCCCAACCTTCTTTTCCCTGAGTCCAGTCTCCTCACTCTTCTCTTACCCTCTAGAATTCCAGAAGAAAACTAAAGATGGCTCTTCGCTGCAATACAAAGAGCAATTTAAAATCCCGTGTTCTAACCTTATCATTTAAGACCATTCTCAGAGCCTTGCCTTTTATAACTTTTGGAGTCTTTTATAACCACAACATAAATCTCTAATTTATTCAACCATTCAACAAACCTTAACACTCAAGTGCTCAATATTCCTGGGTGCTCCTGTTCTGGGAGCCAGAGATTCAACACTAAAAAGAAGACAAAAATGCTTACCCTCAAAGAATTTACACTCTAGTGGGAGAAACAGAGAATATGTAAAATAAATAAATGTGTAGAATATTATGGAGAAAAATAAAGCAGGGAAAAGAGAGGAAGGAAGGAGTTGAATTTTTTTTATAGAAGGATCAGAGAAAACCTCAGTGAGAAAGGAACCATAGACCAAAGGACCAAGAATCTCTAACCAGGTGATTAAATTTACATTTTTGGCTTCTAAATGTCTACCCAGATAATTTTGGTCCAATTTAAATAGATCTTTTCAGGAAGAGTCAAGGGTCTTTAATGATCAAAAGTTTTAGGGTAGTAATGAGAATCAGATAGTGAAACTGTCCAGGACACAGCTGACCCATCCCAGGCCTTCTGGTACTTGGGGATATCAAATCAAGTAAGATTTTTGTAGAAGAAGATGGGACCTTCAATATTTTGGTGATTACATGTACTTTTGTGGGGATCTTCTGTCCTTTCTTTCTAGTGCTTCATTGAACTGTGGCGTGATCAAAAACTACGGTGAATGTTTAAATTTAAAAAATAATTTATTACAGTAAAAGACACATTGCCATTAATTCCCCTCAAAATACACCCCCCCACCTCACTTTGAATACACTTATCCCAATGTTCTTGCCACTTTTTGAAGCAGTTCTGGAAGTCCTCTTTTGTGAGTGTCTTTACTTCATCCTCCATTGTGACAACACTCCATGTCACACATCGCTTCTGGTACATCAATTTTGTCAAATAAAAACATTATGGTGTGTCCTCATTTGCCTTATTCACTGGGTCTGGCACCATGCGACTTCTGGCTCTTCCCCAAAGTAAAAATGACCATGAAAGATAAATGTTCTGAATTGATTCAGTACATCGAGGCAGCCACGACAGCGCAACTAAAGACACTTACAAAATTGGACTTCCAGAACTGCTTAAGAAAGTGGCAGGAACGAAGGGATAAGTGTGTTCGAAGCAAGGGGGAATATTTTGAGGGGATTAATGGCAATGTGTCTTTTACTATAATAATTTTTTAAAAGACTTTATTGGGGAAGGGGAACAGGACTTTATTGGGGAACAGTGTGTACTTTCAGGCCTTTTCTCCAAGTCAAGTTGTTGTCCTTTCAATCTTAGTTGTGGAGGGTGCCATTCAGCTTCAAGTTGTTGTCCTTTCAGTCTTAGTTGTGGAGGGCGCAGCTCAGCTCCAGGTCCAGTTGCCGTTTCTAGTTGCAGGGGGCACAGCCCACCATCCCTTGCGGGACTCGAAGAATTGAACCAGCAACCTTATGGTTGAGAGCCCACTGGCCCATGTGGGAATCAACCAGGCAGCCTTTGGAGTTAGAGCATGGAGCTCTAACTGCCTGAGCCGCCGGGCCGGATCTATAACAAATTTTTTTAAATTTAAACATTCACCGTATTTTTTTATCACACCTCATACTTTGCCTTCTTACTGGCAATGCTAAAGCATTAGTCCAATTTTCAGATGAGAAAAAAAAAAACTCCATACTTTCTGTTTCATAAAATCATAGGAAAGGACAACGTTTCTAAGTATAAATTGAACTTTGTGGGTCAAAGTCAGAGAATTCGTTCTTAATATAATTGGCACAGGCACACTGACTCCTGCGCTTTTCTTTATTCTTTCTTTTCACTCCATATCCATGAAGAGTGAACCCTAAGGTAAACTGTGGACTGGGTGATTATGATGTGTCAGGGCAGGTTCATCATTTAAAACAAATGTTCCTCTCTGGTTGATAATGTTGATAATGGGGAAAGAAGGCTCTGCATGTGTATATCTGAAATCTCTGTACTCTCCTCTCAATTTTGCGGTGAACCTTAAACTGCTCTAAAAAATTAAATCTTCATTTAAAAATAAATGAAATAGAGAGGGAAAGGTCTATTCAGTCAGTCCTCTGAATTTATTAAAATCTAATTTATGGGGAAAGGTCCTTTTTAAGACTTGATTTGAAGAAGTTCTGCAAGTTCACCTGCCCCGAGCTGACAAGTCCTTTCCCACTACAGGAGTCTGTAAGGAGGGACGCGGCCAGATTCATTTGCTCCACTCGTGTCTAGTGTGATTATGGCAACCCCTCCCCCACCTCTTTTAACAGGAATCACATGCATATTGCCTAGTTTCCTGGCATGGCTGTGAGATGCTCTCAGACAGGAACCAAATCTTAGGCCTTGCACAGTGCCCAGCAGCTAATCAGTCCTTAATAAATGTTGCCTACATAGTGGAGGTCCTATCTGAACTCATCACAAGAACAATAACATCAACTAACATTTGTGAAGTCCCTCCTCTTCTAGGCAGCTGGCATTATTATCTGTAATCCTCAAAGCAAGCAGAAAAGTTAGGTCCTGTGTCCGTTTTACAGATGAGGAAACCAAGGCTCAGAGGGTTTAAGTAATTAGTCTACATGGATACAACTAGCAAAAATTGAAAGGTTAGGATCCTGCCCTAGGCACATGTGCCTCCAAACTGCACTTGTGGTTATACCCTCTGCATTCCTTAAAGATAGATGAGACATCTCAGAAGGAAAAAGGAGGAGGGAGGCCATTTGTCTGTACTTACTGTTTGCAGCAAGTCCAAGAGAACATACTTGGGACATCCTAACACACAGTAATGTAGGTTTAATTCATCTACCACCACAGCTCTCTGCAAACTTTAGCACATCACAGGCACAGTGGTCACTGCCCTTTCACCCCATTCCAGCCAATTTAGAAAGAAGGGAGATTGAAGTAAAATAGAGTTAAACACTTCTTATAACAGGTTCCACAATCTCTTACTATTACAGTACTTGAAAGGCCGTATTCTTTCTGTATTTCACTTTCAGAGATTTTTTTTTTTTAATGGCAAGCAAACCAAATGCTGAGACTAATGAAAAGAATGTATAAAGGAAATATTTTGCCATTTTGCAGGACCTCATGCTGCTTGTATTTATAGGCATCTCACCAAGAAAGCGTGTACTGCAGAATGTGTCAGAATTAGGGGTGTTGAATTTTCAGTAACTCTTGGCTGCTTCGAGCTGTGCTCTGAGTTTGACCGGGGCAGGCCTAACGGAGTGCTGACGTGTGGTTTCCCCTACTTTGTTCAGGCTCTGGTGTGTTATCTCTTGGCGAGAAGAACAATCTTGTGGTTTATTTGGCGTGGGGTACATAAAGAGCCCGAGTTATGTAAGGCTATTAAATCAGAACATGCCTAGGCGTCTTTGGAAGGCTGTAAGCCTAGTTCATTCTGGGCAAATACAATTAAGGTCCTGGCTATTACTTATAGCAAATACCAGTGAAAATAACCTCAAGTTCCTGGGTTTATTAACATTGATGTTGAAGGAAGGGGGAAAATCAATGTGGAACGTGTTCAGTGTTGCAGCTTGCACTGATTAAAACCCTACTTGTCATATTCCATCTCGTTGTACTGTAGTTATAGTAAATGTTCCTTGTAATGCATTTTCAAGTACAAAAATTGCTTCAGAAAAGAGCATTTAGAAAACTAATTCTGTTGAAACCAATGAAGTGTTGACACATTGCCTGATGCAGATTTGTTTAAAGAGGCTTGTTTTAAGTTCTAAAAGTACAGTCCTGGAGGCAAAATCAGGGACTCCTCAGTCTAGTGACGGAGAGAACACTGAAGCAGTGTGTTCAGCCAGCACCCCCTCATTAATCCTTTCCCGTAATTCTACCCTAGTCACCTTCTCTCTTGCCTGAGTCTATAGAATTTCAAACCTGCTGCCAGCCCAGAAACTCACTCAGAAACCATTCATTACTCCGGCAAGGCATTTATAATGTTTGCTGATGTGCCGGTGAATAGGAACACAGTGTAAATCTGGAGTGAAGAGTGCTCTTTGTTGTCATCTAAATTGCTCCTATGTGATGTGTCCCATAAGCGTCAGAAATCACCAGAGGTTTTTGACACCCTCATCTTTCCGAAAGTAGCATGTCGCTGTGCCCAACCCTGGGCAGAATAAAAGGATGGAGACTATTTGAAAAGAGGGATACGGCATTAAGTCAAAAGCTTATTATTTACCTCAAACTAGGCCATTGGCTCCCATGGAAAATCTTCAATGCCTGCAGCCCCTGCTAAAATCAAACATAAAAGCAGGCATCTCTTACATTCTAAATAGGCCCTCGCTGTAACCAAATTCAGCAGCCTAATGATGAGAGAACATTAGTGAATGAAGGGAGTGGTCAGCAGAGAAAGCTGGTCCAGTTTTCACATGATGCGTTGTGTTGGGGAGAAACATACCACAGCCATTGTTTGGTGGTGACTTCATGTTTTGGAGCTGTTTTATCCCAGGATAGTATTTACGGTATCTACAGAGAAACATGTGGAAACAGGGTTTCTGGTAAGGTAGATGGAGGCACGCTTTCTTTTGTTCATTTGGGTGGTTAATTCATCAGATTTGCTATGGCTATTGTATCCAGGGTTATCTGTCTAGAAACTTGATTCAGTAATTCTTTTCCAAATTTTGTACCTGATGTAACCAGGACATTCAACTGTCCTTACTTTTTTTTTTTTTAATTGAGGTGAAATTTGCATGATATAAAATTAATCGTTCGTTGGCATTTAATATATTCACAATGTTTTGCAACCCTCACATCTATCCGGTACCAAAACATTTTAATCACCTCAGAAGAAAATCCCATACCTGTTAAGCTGTTACTCCCCTTTCTTCCTTCTCCCTAACCCCTGGTGACCAATAATCTGCTTTCTGTCTGTACGGATTTACCAATTCTGGATTTTTCTTATTAATCAAATCATATTTCTGACCTATTGTGTCTGGTTCCTTTCACTTAGCATAATGTTTTCAAGTTTCATTCATATTGTAGAGTTGTTTTTTGTGGCTGAATAGAGTGTTCCACTATTTGGATAGACCACAATTTCTTTATGCATCCATTAATGGCTGTCTGGGTTGTTTCCACCTTTTGGCTATTGTGAATAGTGTGAGTATAACATATATGTGTGCATGTTTTTCCTTGAGTACTTGTTTGCAATTCTTTGGGGTATATACTTAGGAGAATTACTGGGTTGTATGTTAATTTTATGTTTAGCATTTTGAGAGAACTTCACATTACTTTCCACAGAGCTGATCAATTTTACATTCCCATTAGCAATGTAAGTGGGTTCCAATTTCCCCACATCTTCACCAACACTTGCTATTTTTCTTTTGTCTTTTTATTATAGCCATCCTAGTGGGTATGGAAAGGTATACCACAGTGGTTTTGATTGGCATTTCCCCAGTGACTAATAATGTTGAGCATTTTTTCATGTACTTGTTGGCCATTTGCATATCTTAATTGGAGACATATCTATGAGTATTCAAGTACTTTATTCATTTTTATTGGGTTGTTTGCCTTTTTGTTGTTGAGCTATATGCCCTCAAGCTTTAGATCTTTAAGTAGCATAGATAACCATGTCCACCCACCTGCCCTGAGGAATAAAAGGAAGAAATAATGGGAACCTGTGGTTACCATGAGGGTCAAATTTTCAACTATAGAAGACTACTCTGATATAAATGGTAGAATGAGAAAACCGTAAGTTTTAGAGACAGAGAGTTGTGTTCTACCACTTCCTGCCTGTGCGACCTTAAATAATATGAGTTACCCTGTCTAAACCTCAATTTCATTATCTGTACAATGGAACTTCAATGCCTACTTTATAACATTATTATGAAGATTACATTAAGTAAACACAAATCCTGTGGTTCCTAGAAGCCACTTTATAAATATAATTTTTGTTCCTCTGTATAACTTAATACAGCCACATGGAAACTTCTATGAAAATGACGTTACTTTTTAAATCTTTAAAAACTTTGCTTCTTAAGAAGGTTTTATGGTGAATCCAAACCTGCATAGAAGTGTCCTTTTGTAATTAACCTTCTGTTTTTTCTGTGATACAAATCCTTATTTTCATATACAGTACACATCAGGCAGTTTGAGTGTTTTTGTGTTTTATTTTGTTTTAGTTATAAGTCAATACTGAACTCAGACCTTGTTTTCCATTGGAGTAATTTAAATGTAGTTGTTAGTGTCCCAGGCTGGCCTTCAAAGCCTCTATAATATGTAACAGTCTTAGGTATCACTCTCACCCTAGATCCTGGCAGCAGGCCAAGAGGAAGAAGAGAGTACAGGGCTGGTCCTTGGCAAAATTTTGAAATAGAGTGTGGTTTGAACATTCCACATATTCTTTCTCTGGGCCTTTTCTACCACCTACGGCCCTTTTCCTTGTATCTTCATGCCCACCATATCCTGGAGCTGTGTTGTGCCCCCAGCCTCCCCTTTACATTCTCCCCTCCAAACCAACCCTCCAGACCTTCAACATGCTCTAAGCTCTGAAGATATTGCATCTCCCAGTCAAAACTGTCAATTCCTGGGTGCTTTCACATAAGCCAATTATAAAAAATTTCTTGAACTTCTAAGAAGTACCTTCACTGTGGAACTATGAAATATAGTAGCCCAAATAAGTGACCAATTTATGGAATATCAAAGAAAAGTCCTTTAGGACAAAAGGACTCCATCACGAGCAGGCCAATTTTCTTGGTGTTTCTTGGATCTGTGTCCTTAAGCCTCAATATTTTGTCCGACCTTCCTCATTTTTTTCCCCTCTGAGCCCAGATTCTCTAAGAAGCCTGATGGATCTTCATAAAGATTCCCAAAACAGTCCAGTGTTGGTGGAATACTATGGTGAGGCAGGCCCAGTAGAGCCATTTTATTGAGAGTATTTTGTTTCTTCCATGTTGCTATAAGTTTAGGACAACCTCTTATGTTTGGATGACTGAAGATTCATAACCTAATCATCTCTCACAAATAAATTTGCATGGGGTGGTGGGGGGGTCATTTGTGGTTTATATTCCTTGGCCCACCTTTTGTAATTTTTAAAATCTTTGTTCTTTTTGTATCTACCTCCTTTCAGAGAATCCAGAGGTATATATTACTATTCTATGTTACAAGTAAGGAAACTGAGGCCTAAAAATCCTAAGTAATTTGTGCAAGTGATACAGCTGGTAAGTGGCAGGGTCGATATTCCAGTCCAGATCTCTCCTTCCAGAGCCAAAGCCAGAGTCCTAAAGCACTATGCTATACTACCCCAGTCATCAGCTATGCCAGAATCTTAGCCCTGGAGCAGATCTTTGAGACCATTGAGACCAGCTAATTCATTTCTTCAATGCAGAAGTCTTGTGAGCTTCCATTATTTATGAACTTCTCTGTATTACCCAAGGCTATCCAGGGAAATAGGATCAACAGGATGTGTATATATAGAGAAAGATATTTATTTTAAGGAATTGGCTCATGATTGTGGAGGCTGGCAAGTCCAACATCTGATGAGATAGTGCCAGCAAGCTGGAGACTCAGGGTAAAGATACCATTTGAGTCCAAAAGCCATCTACTGGCAGAATTTCTTCTTCCATAGGTAAATCTGTCTTTGTTCTATTAAAGCCTTCAACTGATGGATGAGGGCTTTCTGCTTTACTCAACATCCACAGATTTAAATTTTAATCTCATCCAAAAACAACACCTTCAAAGAAACATCCAGAATAATGTTTGACCAAATATCTGGCCACTGTGACCCAGCCAAGTTGACACATAAAATTAACTATCACACTTCTCTTCTTATACCATCATCCACACACTCAGAATTACCTAAGCTTGATTTCTCTGAAGTTAATTCAGTGTTCTTTCACATCCCATGTGTGTAAACTATGCTTCATTGACCTCTTTATTCACTCAGCAGCTACTGATGGAGCAGCAGTAGCTGCTCCATCAATGGGTGACTTCATTGGTGGACAGTTAAATTTTACAACAATATTAGCTACATTACAGGAATCCCAGTCTCTTATGTGTGTCCACACAGTGGCCTGACCAATGAAACCCTCTCAGATTTCCTCTGAGGCAAAGAGGCAAAGCTTTGGTTAATTGGTGTGGTCAAGTCTCAGTTTGAGAGCGACATGTTTTCTTGGCCCACAGTTTAGGGTTTCATGCTGATCTGCTTGACACAGTTCAGATCAGTTTGACCCACCGCTGCAGTAGTTATCCTTTGATCTGGAGTCTAGTTTGTAATGTGACCCATTCAGATGGCTTTCCTATAATAGTCAAGCAAGACAAAACCAAATCATCCCATTTATCTTAATGGGCTCCCCCCCCCACCCCCCGCTTTTTCCCCTCTCTTCTTCTTTTATTTTTTTTTATTATTATTTTTTCTTTTTTAGACAGAGGCCTTGCCGATCTTTTGTTGCAAAGAAAAAGGAATCTGTGTATCTGATGGGCTTTGAAATACCATCTGGTGTTTAATGTTATTGTGCTCTGTTCTCACAGTGGTGTGCTGAATCATATCTTAAAAGTTCAACAACCATTCATTCAGTCACCATTCAATACACTGTGTCATTATCAAAGATTTGGATTTACAAAATGCTACCTGGAAACAAAGCCCACTTAACAGACTGCTATCCCTGAAGCCAGCTCTGCTGCCTGAGACGGGTCTTCTAGTGTGAAGTCTGTCTGACATTTGTCATTGCTCTTTGAGTACCCAGCAGAAATTGTAACCCTGAAAATTGCTGGTTGGATTACATAATTTTATGTGACAAAGGAAACATGACAGTGTTCTTACATTAAGATATAAGTCTGGGCATGCATTATTTTACTTAAATAAACACTCATATATTGGCAATGAATGTGTGAATAGATAAACGTCATTTTAATCATTAAACGCATGCCAAGAAAGTTGAATATTCACAGACAATCTCTAAGTGTTAAGTACAGTAAGAAAACCCATCAATGAAACAAATCCTGTGATGCGTAATTTTAGGAAAAAAACACCCACACACAAAAACATTTTGTAAGAATAGTCCTTCCAGAATGCATCTTTTTGGCAGGTAAAAAAAAAAAAAATTAAAGGAACACACACCTGTATTTTGTACAGTTTCACTGTACAAGCTTAAACCAGCATCATTAAATGCCTGGATGCGAGTTGTGCTTACTGCTTTTAGAATAACAATGTGGCTTTCTCTTTTCACTTAATAATAATCAGGATTACTTGTATGAAACACAACAGTGTGGTGCTTTACGCAATAGTCATAAACAACCTCTCCTAAAATGCATTTTTGCTTTTATACCTCAGTGAACAGCTCTGTTTGAGTAAATGATCCATCCTTGAATTGTGTATACAACGAGAAGATCAGCATCGGATTGTTGTTTTAATAAACTGGAAGTCTGCCAACATTCTCTGGGAGAGGACGAAGACATTAATGCTAGCATGCAATCTAGCCCGTGCTTGGATTTAAGATGGAATTTAATCTTCTTGCCTCTGTTCCTTTTCCCCTCCCCCTTTCCAGTCCTTTCTTCCCTTGATACACAGTCTCTTTTCATGGAGTTAACTCAAGCTGTCTTAAACAGCATGAACTAATAAAGGATGGCATTTTTTAAAGGGGAGGCATTCACAAATGTTGGAATGTGGAACATTTAAATTCTTTCTATGGTACTTAGTTTAAGAGAGTGGTGATTAATGAGTTTATGTTATCTAACAAAATGCTTCCATCATGCTGCTGATGTGACACGGGATTTATGGTAATGAAAAACCTGCATTCCGTCTCTGGTATCTAAATCTATCAGCCCCACATTCATCCGAAAAGCACTAAATGATATATTTGAGCTATCTGAAAGCAAGATCATTTTTAAGAGATTATGTGCTGCCAAAAGAGAACGTTCTTAAAATGTAGGAAAGGAAACGATTTCCTTTTCAAACTATTGCTCTAGCAAGCATCATACTACAAATATCAATCTCTTATTGAAAAAAAAAATAATAATACTGAGCAGATGATGATCACATGATTAGGCTAGTAGTGTTCAGTGAATTTCCTGTAATTTTCTTGGAACTTCTTTATAATACATTTGCAAAGGGTCATTCAGATCATTTTCACTGGGAGAATTCGTAATTGCTCTTTGTGCACCATGTCTTAGGAAGAGAAAATCCACTGGTACCTTGAATAAAACTCACTTGGTTCCATCTGCTAGAGAAGAATATTCCAAGTAGCCCAATATAAAGCTTCATCCATCTCAGAAATTGAAGAAAAACATCCACTATCCATCCCTCTCTCTTCAATAGGCAGATATTTCTATTTCTGCAAGATGTTACAGAAAGGATGAAAACGTGTTTTCAAAAATTGCCTATACCTTGCTTTCCAATGCACTCTCCAAATGATGCCAAATACATGGGCAGAACATGATCGTTATTACATGGATATAGTGAAGAGGAGAGGCTACTGGATCGGGTCCTCGAGACAAGGTCTCTCAACACACTGAAGGCTGCTAATTAGAAGAGATGTGTGCTAAAATAAATTTGTTTCTGCAAATAGTAAAAATACCGAACGTTGCAATTGATTTCTTTTTTAAAAATATTTACCAAATCAAGTGTATATTCATAAAAATCTCAGTCTCCGTTACTTAAACTCTGAAATCCTCTGATGAATGGGAGTAAAGGGGGAGGAATTACCCCCTCGCAGAAGAAAAATGTTTTTCTTTTTTTTATTTTTATTAGTTTCAGGTGTACAAAACAATGTAACAGTTAGACATTTAGACCCCTCACAAAGTGATAACCTCTTCCCCCAATCTACTGCTGGTCTGGCATCGTATACAATAGCTGTTACAGTTCCATTGACTATATTCCCTGTGCTGTACTCCACATCCCATGACTATATACATATGAATATATATACTTAATTATAGTTGACATTCAATATTATTCAAAGAAGCAGAAATTATTATATAACCCTCTTGAACATCATCATGTGTTATGTATATATATGTCCTAGTGGGGAAAGTGGAAAAACCACTATTCTTGTCATCACGAGAACCCCTCTGTATTCTTACTTTGTGGTTAGTCACTTTAGTCAGGGTCATCTACATGTCAGGCATTTGGGTGCCTACGTTTTAAGTTAATCCATTTTTGTGTGCTTTGGAAAGCAGACAAAACTCTCTGTAGTGGAATATTTTCCTTAAGGCGGAATTTCTACCTCCAGAGTGTAGACACAGGCTCAGTGTGTTCCAGAAACAGCACAGGCTTGTATTCCTTTGCCATTTTCCTGCTGCTTTTGCTACTTCTGCCTTGGAGAGATACAAAAGATTGAGAAACACAGCTAAGGAGAATGGAATCCCAGAGGCCACAAGCGAGTGGTAACAAGCGAGTGTGTGTTCTGTCCTACAGGGCTGGGTTTGAAGGGGGTGGGAGAGTCTTGTTAAAATCACAAAAAAATGCCTGTGCAGCACATAGATTCTCCTCCCACTACTAACACTGCAGAAAATGCCATCTATCCAAATGCCCTTAAAAGCAGTCCCTGATGGTGCTGGAATAAAGAGACTGTTATGACAAAAGTGAGGTGGGAGTAGCCTCTTTCCACCCAGCTGTCTGTCTGGTGGACAGCCTGGGCATCAGGGACCACTTAGATTAATAGGGTCATACCAGGAACCTGGCTCCCGGTTGAGACATTCTCTTGCTGAACCCTTCCCCCAATCCACCTCCAGATGCCCTCAGGCTTGCCCTTGGGGTCAAAATCACAGGAGGGCAAATGTCATTTCCTATTGATTATGTCTTGCTTGTCTTTTTTCTGGTCTCAGTGTTTCTGACCCCACTGGTCTTTCTGGGGCCCAACCCCAAACATCTGCTTCAGTACTCTTAGATGGTCCCTGCTTAGAAAGGAAGTAGTGAGCGATTTTCAAGTTTTAAACCACTTTCCTAGTTTTACCGAGCTTGGTTTCAGTTTTGAAGAAATAGTATACTGTCAACAAGATTATATCTAATATGTTAGCTTCTTCACTGGCTCCTAATATTAAAATGCTATTAATAGTTTTGTTTGTTGGTTTCGTTCTGTTTGCTAGCTTGGTAAGAAAACCCTGAAAATAGTACTCTCTTTTCAAGGACAGGCCATTGTTTTCTATGACCAAGGAGAAAGGGGGGAAAAGTCATATTTGTTATGTAATAATAAGAAGGTAGACAAACTCATAAGAAAACATCTTTAATTGTTTAAATTTTGTAGAACAAAGATCATGAAGAAAGCAGAAACATATCTCAAGTGAAAAATACCATGAAGCTTTAGCTCCTCAAAAAGAGTTACAAAGACTAGAAACTAGTCAAGACACAAAGAGAACTAGAAGGAAAAAGATTTGATATACTCAAATATCAGTGTTTGGACACTTTCTCACTGCTGTCCCTGCTACCACAGGTATAAAGAACCCTATCAGTCATCTGACAGTTGGTGGAAAAAGAGTTCCAGAATCAGTAGCAGAATCTATACCCAGCCCTATTGGAGCCTCAGGCAAAAGGAAAAATCAATAATACTAATTGTGTTTTTATGTAAATTTTTGATATTTGGTTCATTGCAGATTTCTTGCATTAATTTTAATTTTAAATATTACATTAAAATGTGATTCATCTTGGTTACTGAATTTTTTTGGTACCCACTAAATTTTGGACCCAAGGCAAATACCTGACTGGCCTCATTCACCTTGAACTTCTCCTGGCCTGGCTTTCAAAGAAAAATAAAACAGAAAAATGAAGCCATTGACCTAAGTGATTTTCTTAAACTTTAAGTAAGCTCAAGTGGACATAAGAATTAAAGTCTGGATTTTACTATTGGAATTACCAACATTTAGTGTTTTCTGAAACACATGCCAAAGTTCTTGAGTGTCTGGAACATTTAATGTAAATTAGGTGACTTATTTTGAGATGCTATCCGGGAATTTTCTTTCCAACTCTAGTTGCCAGTAGTCCCCCAGGACTACTGTGACAGTCTTTGCTTCACAGGGAAGATATGCCCCAGGACAAAGAAGTGAATTCAGTGGCTGGATAAATTTTAGAAATATATAGCTGAGAAAGTCTATAAAGCTATAGTGGTTCAATTGCAAGAGTCAGATGATTTAGGGCAGAGGGAGATTTTTCTCAGTCTTGAAAGTTTGGGTTTTACTATCAAGAAGCAAAACTTTAAACAATCACCATGCCTTAAGTGTTTATACCTTAAATCACACAATGGGGAGAAGGTGTGATGTCATAAGAACCTATGATTTTCCCACCTGAAATTAAGTAAAAATTCATTCAGTCAACGGTAAAAGAAGAATCTTAGGGAATGCGATAAAAGTCTAGATATTGGTAGGTGCCTGAAAAAGGTCCTTTTCCTGCTCCCTTGACAGATCAAATCTTCCAGAAGAGTAGAAATGTGGAGTATGTTCCAGAACAACAGAAAAGAAGAGACTGTTTTCTAATATACCATTTTCTACCCTGAGACACTACACACCACAAAGAGAACTTCACAATTACAACAATTCACAAGACATGGTATGCGGAAATAAGAGTTCCTTTATTTCTCTGTAACCAAACTGAAACCAACTTTATGACCTCCATTTTTATGCTGGAAACTTTAATTTGTCAAGGTCAACTCAGGCACATGGAACTTAGAACATGTATTATTTGTAATAAATTGTAAATTATACATCATTTCCATACTCTAAAACTGTTTGTCTATCATTCTTCTCAGGTGTAATAATATATTAACAGACACTTAATGTAGCACTTTTACCTGCCAAATATAAATTAACTCATTTAATCTTTACATCAACCCTCTGAGGAATGCAGTATTATTATCTCCACTTCAGTGGTGTAGAAATTGAAGTAGAGAAAGCCAAATTGCCAAAGGTCATACAGTTAATAAGTGGCAAACCTGAGATTCAAACCAGGTTTTCAATGTGGCCCCCTGAGTAACAGGACAGCAATAACTGAGGGATAGTTTTGGTGGATGGTTTGGAGGAGACTTCCAGCGCTGTCTCCTCACACCAGCACGGAGCTCTGAATACCTGGAGAGGAATTCTGAAGTGAATAGGAGTTGGCAGTAGTCTCACAAGAGATGGGCAGTTGAGCTGACAAAGACAGAGATAAAGCTATGGGACAAGACACCACAGTGGAAGCCAGAACTGGACAAAATCTGGATCAGATGAATAGTCCCCAGGATCATAAAGAGCCCAGAGAACTTAGAAAACAGAGGTAATACAGCATAGATAAGGAGCGCCTACTCCGGAGAGCCGCAGTCAGAATCCCAGCTCCAGCACTTACTAGCTATGTGATTTGGGGCAACATAACTTCCCTGTGCCTTAATTTCCACACAAATAGAGACCATAGTACTGCCTACCTATAGAATTAAAGAAATTAATTTATATGAAGAGCTTAAAATATTATGTGGTAAGTGTAAAGACAATTTAAATGTTTTTTACTATATTATTACTCCTGAGAGGAATGCACAGAAACAGTATGAGAATCTCAAATTAACTGAAATTTATAATTTGTTGAAATTTATAACAAATGGAAATATATTTTAAGCCAGAAGTGACTGACTGAGTTTACCTTAACAAGTTTAAGTTTTCCAGAATAAAAAATGGAGAGTCCAAAGCTAAGTTCAATTTAATTACAGAGAAATTCTTTAAAAACTTACATTTCTGTACACTGTGTCCATTGTAAGACAGTTGTTCTCGGTTCTCCCATTTCTACACATCATAGAGATTCCAACTGCATTTTTGGGACTATATTTTCAAGGATATTTATATAGCAGAAGGCATTGAATGATAGTGTTTCCCTCCAAAGAAAACAATCATGTTTGTTCATTGTCCAGGAAAATGAAGATAGCATTTCTCTCCAGTTCAGGCATGCTTACTGTCCATTATAAAATAATCCTGTTTCCTAAACTCAGGGTTCTTTTCCTGTAACACAACCTAAGCACGGGCATCACCTGTCTTTCATTGTATATCTTTGTAGGGACTGAGTCACAGGATACTATGTTCTGGCTACTGTTACTGCTGTGAATAATAATGGTTCATTGTTTCTGACCCATGAGTCTCCTGTTTTCTGCCAAAATCCATGACACTGGCAGGCTAATTTGTTACCTTACAAGTAGGGTAAAATATCAGAGCCTTCACAGCTTATTTAGTGTATTATTTGATGTTATGCAATGTGATTTAACATTGTCGTAAGAGTACTAACTTCTTTACTTTTATAAGTTTTTTACTGTTTTGTTCTTAGGCCAGTCAAATGTGTATGCTTATTTTATTCTTTATCCACAATATGTCCTTTTAAAAAGGAAAATACTCATCTATATTTAAGCAGTAATTATAGGTCGCTGCAGTGACCAGCATGTTCAAATGTGGTACTTTCTGAAAACATACACAGTTTGGGGGCATATCATTACCAAAGCTAAGAACACTGAAGAATACAGATTTTCAAGGAGTACAAATTCCATTTCTCCATTTGCCACATTCAGATGAGGTATGATCTCATGGAATCGGAATGCATTAACATTTCAAACGCAAGTTCAAGATCGTATTAAGAAAATAACTAGAGCAAATGGTGAATTCAAGACAATTATCCATTATTTTATTATCTCTGATTGAAAACAGTTGGGTCACATTTTAAGGTTATTTAAAGAAACAGAAAACAAATCAGCTGATGGTTCTTCTAAAATCAGAAAATGAGATCACCAAAGCAAACACACAAGATATGAATTTATAACACCACACACATCGAAGAAGGGAATGAACATTTCTCTGTAGCTCAACCCAAGCCTGGTCATTCTGGAATAACATGTTTCTGCCATCTGCTCATTTGTGAATGACTTGTAGAAACTGATATCTAAAATAACTTGATGGGGATAATTAAACCTAACCAATCTTGGCTACTTTCTCAAATGTCATAATAAAAGGGTGAAATTATATACCAGACATAGTTGTTTTCCAAAGTTGGAAACATAAAAATTTAGGGAGGTGAATTATAATGTTATGAAAGTGTATTTTTATTGAGTAAACCAATGAATGTGGTGTTGCTGAGACATTTCTCTTGCCCTGCTATTGGGAGTTGCCTGCTGTTCCTCTCTACTTTATTCCTCCTCCACTTTCCCTACTCAGTCATTATCAAATACACTCATCTTGTTTAAATAACACGGTACTTAACCTCCATTTGATGTTGGGAATGTAGGGCTGCTGAAATTATAACCAGAAGGATGTGAGAGAGTGGAAGAGAAATAGGCAGAGAAGAAAATAAAAAGAATTTCATGTTTAAATGTCATGACCAAAAACTATTTCAAGTCCAAAGTGTGACTTCTATTTCTGGAAGGAAGAAGCCAAACTGACAGTAGATATTTTAATCTGGTAAAACTGGAGACATGGATAGCTATTTAAAGGGTGACCATTTATTTTAGTACTTTAGCATAGTTACATATTAATATAGCCCACTGACCACCCACAAATATCCAATGTCCACATAAACAACTCTAATAAAGTCTTGAAGTTGGAGGAAAATTAATATTAAACAGGATGCATTTTGTACTTACCTGTGGGGTTTTCAGACCCCACTATACAAAATTGAGTCTTTTAAAAAGGTTTGTGGTGACTCAAATGGTACCCTTGAGAATCACTGATCTTGGTTGTATCAGTTCAGTTTTTTTTGTAGTTACCCAGAGGAGATATGCATAGATTACCTTCAAACTGGGGGATTATTAAAAAGACACATACGGAATGCCATCTATTGCAGTCTTTCTAAGTACAGAGCTTTAAGGACTGGGATATACTATAATGGGCTTCATGGAAAAAACAGAACAATAGCTCAAAATGTTTATGGAAAAAACCTGAACTTAATTGGCTTACCTCTTTTGTTTATTAAGAATTTATTTTTCCATGTGAAAGTAGGGCCAGTATTCTGCCATTCAGTGAGGAGTACTTCTATTAGCCAGGAAATAATGCTAAGCCACTTCACATGCTTCCCCAGTTTTTAGCCCATGGGTGAATGACCATGGGTAAATTCCATTAACTATGTTTAATTGGTGCTCTTTTGGTTACAAATAAAATTATGTTATATCTAGTTTATACCATAAGAGGTTTTTGTTGTGTATCATACCCCAGTCACACTAAAGGTGATGGTATAAGGCCCAAAGTTAACAGGAACTAGAATTCAGGTAAACTAAGATTCTCTAGATTTCTCTTTCCTGTTGTTCTCTGCATGCCAAATTTTCCCTCAAGGCTAAAACCATGACTACCGATATCTTACATCTTCCCAGCTCTACCATCAGAAAGGAAAGTACTTTTTCCTCCAGTTGTAAATAAACAACAACAACAAAAATCTCAAGGAAAGATTTGACTTGGGTTTTGTGACCATTCCCATAGCCAGATAATCCAGGAACTATGAGTGGCAAGACCAATGAGACCTTCATGGTTAGAGTAAGGGGAAAAAGAAGTTCCCCTTACTCTAACCAAGAAATGAATGCTGAACAAGTAAATAATCTACTGCCCTGGTGAAAGGTTTGGTTTTTCTAAACATAATATGACATAAACTATATCAACCTGATCAATCTGAGAAAGAAAGAACCCCCCTGGACTAGTTTACTTAATATGGCAGCTGTGGGTGAGGCAGGCGACTGAGATTCATGGATTCATGGTATAGCCTGTCCAATACTTAGTTCAATGAGAGTGTATTTTTATTGAGAGATGGGGAGATAGAACTTAGAGACATAAAAGGTAATCCATACATATGAATCTTACAAATAACAATGTCAGTCTGTTCACTCTGCTATATAACAAAAATACTGTAGCCTGGGTGACTTAAACAACAAACATTTATTTCTCATAGTTCAGAAGGCTGAAAAATCCAAAATTAAGGTACTAGCAAATTTAGTGACACGTGAGGGCCTACTTCCTGGCTCATAGATGGCTTTCTTCTTTCTTGTCCTCATGTGGCCAAAGGCACGAGAGAGTGCTATGAGGTCTCTAAGGTCGCTAATCCCATTCATGAGGGCTCCATCTTTATGACCGAATCACCTACCAAAGCGTCACCAGCTAATACCATCTCACTGGGGATTAGGTTTCAACATGACTTTGGGGGGCTGGCACACAAACATTCAGTCTGTAGTAAACAGTTAAGAATAAATCCAATTGCTTCTAACATACATTGATTGTAGGGTGAACTGACATTGTAACATATGCTCACAGGATTTAGGAGGCCTGATTTGGAGGTGAGGTCTGACAATGCCAGTTAAGAGTTTTTTTACCTAATCCAAAACAGAGAGGGGACCGGGGTTTTCTTTGGCTGGCATTACTTCATAGTCAAAGTTAAGGCCTCATGACATTGTAGTGTATTTAATGCAAACATTCGACGTGAGAAGCAGCTACAACCCTAAATAGAAGCCCTTCATATCCCACCCTCCACTTCACCCCACATTGCAACTATCAAGCCAGCCCATTCTCTCCCCACTTCCTGGAGGGCAGAACAACTAGCCCCAGCAGCCACTCTGACTCCCTTCTTTTAAAACATTGAAATATATATATATATATATATATATATATATATGCATGTATATATATATGCATGTATATATATATGCATGTATGTATGTATGTATGTATGTATGTATGTATGTATGTATATTGCCTCCTAAATCCTGTGAGTGCATGTTACGATGTCAGTTCACCCTACAATGTATGTTGGAAGCAATTGGATATATATATATATATATATATATATATATATATATATATAGAGAGAGAGAGAGAGAGAGAGAGAGAGAGAGAGAGAGAGAGAGAGAGAGAGAGACAGAGGAGATATCTGCAGGCCTTCATGTCCATTTAACTGAAATTAGTTTGCTAGAATTGGAAAAAGAAAGTTTTTTGCTAATATGTGAAAAGAGAAGCTTCCGAGATACATTTATTTCAATTGTATGAAGAAAAGAAAACAACTTAATCTCTTCTAGGTAATAGCTGATCAAATTCAGGGCTAGGCTCTCCCCTGTCCCATCTCTCTCACCTGGGCCAGGGTGATCTAATTTCCAGTGTCTGGTCCTCATACCACCCTCTGTTGGGTGCAGGTTGACAGTCTGGACATGGGATATCCATCGCACAACTGTTCTCTGTTGTTCTCATGCAACAGCAAAGCCTCCTCCAGCCCCACAGCCCAGTCCTCTCAGCACGTTTGGGCCACGTGCACCCTCTCTGCACCACTCTGGGGCCACAGGATTAGATGGGACAATCCTTGGGCCTCCCTTCCTACATGCCTGCCTTAGTCATTGTCATGCTGTCACACCAAAACACCTGCTCCAGGGCCAGACCTGCCTTGAGGCTTCTGTAAGAGTTTAAAGCCTCCTCAAGCTACACTCTGAGAGCTGAGGCACAAAGTCTGCAGCTGTGGTTCCCCCAAATTTACTTAGGTCTCTCTCTCTCTCTCTCTCTCTCTCTCTCTCTCTCTCTCTCTCTCTCTCTCTCTCTCTCTCTCTCTTTCTCTCAGGATTTTCACTCTACTTCTCAGGATCCCATCAACACCCAAACTCCAATCCTGTCTCCTCTAATTCTCCCCATTCCCGCCTCTTGTTGAGTCCCCTTGAAGGATGAAAGCTAATGTTTAATTTCCCCTCTGCTATGTGTCATGGTTTTATATGTATCTTTGGGGAGTACTAAACACTCTATGTCTTAAGCACTCAGCTCCTTCACATAAGAAACACTGGTTCTGTCAGACTCTGGACTATAAATTAATTGATCAACATTAGAGGATACTAGGAGATCAAATCATTAGTTTCAAAAGTAGCAAATAAAGTTAAAGCATCACTATTTATCTTGCCTTCTTACATGATGTGTGCTATAGTAGCCAAGTCATAAGTGAAGGAAACGTTTTCTTTATAAAAGTATTCCAGCTTATAAATGAAATAGGAATGTTAGAGTTACAGTATTATCAGTTCTCAATCTCTTATCCAAGGACATCAACATCCACAAACACTGCAAAAAGAGAGATAGCCAGACAGTATGTGCCTATTGGTAGAAAACCACTGACCATAAAATATTCTTGCCAAAACTAATTGAATGAATGAATGAATGAATGAATGAATGAGTCCGATCAAGCTCTAGAGCTAATTTATAGGAATGCAGAGGATAGAGGGACACGTAAAACTACCCTTCAAGGATATAACCAGCAAAATCTGAATGGGGGAAACTAAAAGACAAACAATCCAGTTTTCTCAATTAGTACACTGCAATGAGAAAAAGAGAAAGAAAAGAAAGGAAAATTTATAGAATAAGAGATTTAAAGACATATCACAATGTTTGGATCATGTTTGGATCCAGGGTTTGAAAATATATATATATATATACATATATATATACACATATACATATATGTATATATATATGTATATATATACATATATATACATATATATAATATTTAAAAAGGACATAATATTTACAAGAAAATGTTTGCTTTGACATGGATGATATTAAGGAACTATTGATATATGGAGGGGGTGGTGATGGCATTGTAGTTGCATTAAAGAGTCCTTGTCATTTAGAGATGTACTAAAATATTTGCAGATGAAACTATTTAATATCTGGGATATGCTTTAAAATGATATGAGGCTCTACTCAATGTGGTATCCTGGATGAAATTCTGAAACAGAAGAAAAACTAGTGGAAAAACTGGTGAAATCTGAATATAGTCAAGGCTTAATTAATACTGACATGTGAATGTTAATTATTCATTTTGACAAAAGTACCACGGTAGTGTAAGATATTAATAACAGGGAAAACTAGGTAAAGGTATACAGATATTCTCTGTGCTATTTTTGCAACTTTTCTGAAAACCTAAAATTATCCCCAAAGTTAAAATTTATTTAAGAAGTAATAAGAAGGGAGAAGTGGACGGAGGTGTGGATGGGACTGATTCATGGACTGATGGTTGTTGAGACTGGGTGATAAGTACAGGGCCCTTACTACTCTGCCCAGTTTGGAGTAAATTGTAAATTCTGCATGATAAAAAGTTCAGTAATTTTAAAATATATATGGTCTCTTCTATAAACTCTGCAAAGTCTACATAAACCTGTAGACTCTAGTAATTTGACCCTCTGTGTCACTCCTACCATCGGGACAGTGTTGTTGAAATGGTAGGCAAAGGGGAAGACTAGAAAGAATTGGAGAAACAGCAGCGTGAAATATTATCCAACTACATAACTTGCTTAAGTTCTCTTGTTATTAGACCTCAGATTATTTCTTCTTTCTTTATATTTTTAAAATCTTTTTTCACCGCCACTTTTAACCACTTTTTAGATCACTTCTACCACCATGTACCCACCCATGTATCACTTGGCATAAGGTCCAATTGCAATATAGCAAAACATCCAAATGATAGTGGCTTAAACAAGATAGAGGCTTATATCTCTGACACATAAAGTAAGTCTGGAGATCAGCAGTCCAGTCATGGCAACTCGACTGAGTTTTCAAGGACTCAGGCTCCTTACTGCTTTTAACCCCTTAATTTCTAGAATATTGCCCTGGTCATCAGGCTTGCCAGCTAGCTTCTATAGTTCCAACCATCACACCCACATTCCAGGCAGCCAGAAGGCAGGCCAAGCCACTTCCCTTTAAGGAAATATCTTTAAAGTCCCACAGAATACTTTTGCTAACCTTTCATTGACCAAAACACACCCATACAGCCACTCCTAGCTACAAGGCAGAGTGAGGAAAATGGTCTTTTAATTGTACCCTGGCTGTCCTCTCTAAAACCAGAGTCCTATGACTGAAGAAGTACAGGAGGGAGAATGTTGGGTAGGCAGTTAGGAGGCTCTGGCATGATCAGCCATGGGAAAAATCCAAACAAGCAGTAGCAGAGCACTCCAACCGTGACTTACACCCAAATTAATTACCCGGCTAGCGCAATCAGCAAAGATCTGGAAATATGTCATTCCACATACGCGGCTGACTGGTTTATGTTGGTTGCTTGGACTGAAAGTTAAACCTAGTAAACTGCCTGCAGATTCACCCTTCACAGTAAGATACCATCCATCTACATAGAAGCCGATATTTGTGCATTTGTGTCAGCATTGTGGAGAGTGTGAGATATGCCTGCTGGGACAATAATGTCCTTTAAACCTAAAATAGAAGCATTATAGATTCTTCCTGGCACCTCTTGACCCTCTGGGAGACTTTCTGGCCTCCTGGCCAGTCTCCAGAGAGATCCCTGTCCATCTGCCTGCAAGGAGACACATTCTGGGCTCCCTGCCCATGTTCTAACCTGCTGCTTATGCTGATAGAGAGCTATGTCTATTAGGGTCAGTCTCGATTGATTGTTCTGTTGCTTGTAAGTAAGCTCACTTAGCTCACTTGAATACTCCACACATAGCAACTGTGTGCACTGTATGGGTGCATGCTGGGTGCTCAGTAAAAGCAATGAGGGATGGTAGAAAGGGCATCTGAAACCTCAGACTGAGGATTAAGGCTGAGCTCTTCTTGGTCCTGGAGCTGAGACTTAGGAAGTTCACTGAGGGTCACTAAGCTGTTGTATCCTCTTCTGCCACACGGGGCTACTGCTACCTCCTCCACTCTGCTCACAAGCTGATTGGGCAGCTCAGTTGCAATGAGATAGTACATGTCAAAGGACTGTACTTAGTCTCTCCCCAAATATAGTTATTGTTATTATTCTTGATCTAATGAAACTGTGAGTCATTAAAAAAAAGAAAAGAAAAACAAAAAATAGTGATCATGTGGTTCAAGCGCATTTGACTGTGGCTACAAAAACAGAATTATAGTAGCTAGTGCCAAATCTACAGAGTAAAAGGATGAGACAAAAGGATCTGTGAAATTGTATCTGTCCCAGAAATGATAGGGACTAAATTACTTGTTCCACGGAGTAAATTCATGACATTCTAACCACCATTTCCATTTATTATTAGCTATTCCTTCCTTGGAACACCAGTCCAAAGAGTAAACCTTTCATTAAAGATCCTACTCTGTCCCCACTGGAAAGGGAGACGGAGCTGTATTTTAACTAAGTCACCTTTAACATACGGCTAGACCCCTATCTCAACAGCAAAGACCCAAAACACCCACATTGAATTTCCCTGCTCAATACAAACACCTAGGACTCACTTCTGTTCCTAAACATAAGCCTTTGGGCATAGTGTGTAAGTCATTATATACTCATAAATCCAAATTAAGGAGAGGTGAGTTCTGTAAGTATGAATGTATGTATAAATATAACCCTGTATATTGGAGGCTGCAGAAGGCTTATAGTTTTGTAGACATATTAATAAGGAGAAATTCTAAATGTTTTAGTATTTGTCAAAATAACTAATTTTATGCAACAAAAAATTAGGATCACTTTTACTGGCTACCATTTTAACATCAACATTTTCATGTAAAGTTAGATGCAAAGCTAAACTTCTGTGATTCCACAAAATAAATTGCTCCCCATATGTGAACCAAAAATATATCTTGGGCTCTATTGGACCGTTAGGGGTTTTTGCTGTGATCTAACTTTAGAGGGTCATTTCTGTTGGGAGCTAAAGAACAATCATCTGTGACTTGACTGCTGAAGTCATAAAAGTCAGTAAGAAGAGTCACTGACCATTGGTGAACTTTTCATGTGACAGCTGGAGCAATTTTCTCTGATGAGGTTAAAAATTTCTCACTTCAACTTTCCTAAATCTAGAACTTCCCTTGCAGAGAAAGCACCACACACATCACAAAAGGAATTAATTCCAGATGTGCAAGAGGCCTTGTATGACAGTGTCTGGCTTTGATGGTCACACAGGGACATTTTGGCAGGTGCCTACAGAGGTATTTTGCTCCTCTCAAACGTGATGCCATCACAGCACAACATAAAATTCACCTGGTTTATGTCTGTGTGATTGCTCCCTAGCAAAGGAAGGAAAATAAGATGAGGGAATTAGCTGAATGTTCACCAAATCACAAGGCTACAATGTGTTGTTTCTGAAACACAGGTGTAGGTGAAGTTCTCTGTAAAAATTTTGTTCATGCTGTGTCCCCTGTGTTATTCTATTAGGTGTGGAAGGAAGAAGGATAGGGGGAATTGTCTCAAGCCTTGAGAACTGAAAATGCCTTAAGAGAGACAAAGTTAATGAGAATGAAACTGCCAAGGTCCTGCCCTAGCACCCTGCATAAAGCATCACTGTGCAGCCCACACTGGGTTATAGTAATCTGTTTGTGTAACTTGTGTCACCCACCACACTGGGGCCCTCCCAGAACAGGAACCATGGCATATCTTCCTTGTGAACACAGAGCGCAGAGGGCAGCCCGAAGCATATTTGATAAGTGTTAACTCAAAGAATAAAGGAAACAACAGTAGAATTTGTTAAAAGGATGTAAGTGCCATAGGAATTCAAAATGCAATCAAACATGAGCCATTGTGTTTGGGGAATTAATCAAGTGTTAATGTCAATCATTCTGCTAATAAGGCATCATATTTCTGAGGATCAGTTTGAATTTCTGCCCTCAGTCATACTACGAGGTCTGACAATTAAGTTTCGCGAATTCATCCTAGAAAAAGGGCTACATACCTCATTGCTAAATATCACTACGGTCACCTTCAAAGTACTCCCCTTGGGAAGCTTTGCACTGACGCCAGCACCTAGTCCACCCTTCAAAGCAATTTTGAAACTCTTTTTCTGGAATGGCCATCAGAGCTGTTGTCGTATTACCCTTGATGTCCTGAATGTCATCAAAATGTCTTCCTTTCAATATTTCCTTTATTTTCAGGTACAGAAAGAAGCCATTGGGGGTGAAGATCAGATGGGTAGGGAGGGTGTTCCAATATAGTTATTTGTTTACTGGCTAAAAACTCCCTCACAGACAGTGCTCTGTGAGCTGGTGCATTGTCCTAATGCAAGAGCCATGAATTGTTGGTGAAAAGTTGAGGTCATCTAATTTTTTCACACAGCCTTTTCAGCACTTGGTTAACTGTCCAGTTGGTACAAATTCATAAAGAGTAATCTGTCTGATATCAAAAAAGCAACATCTTTGTAATAAGCTTGCGAACTCAATTGTCGGGCCTCAGTGTACACTGAGACGTGATGACTACCACGCTAGGAAATAGTCTTCATTCTGGGAGCCCATTGCTAAAAAGTGGACATTCTATTACCGCACAAAAAGGGAGAAGAGTTGGTAAGGGACAATTAGCAGAGATGAAGTTGGTTTCACTGCTGTGGTTTGGTGATAGTGTATTTCCAAAAAAGCAAGCAATACATTGTGACAAACAAAGGTCGGGGAGGCTCAAACTCAGGTAAAGGCTAGAGATTCATTTTATTAAGTAAATTAAGACCTATTCTGTATAATGAAGTTAAGTAAGACAAAGTATCTGCTTACTAGATTGTAAACATAGTCTAGGGAAAGAGCCCTAGATTTGCCTTCACTAAGAGTCAATTTTCCAGCATTCTCAAAGTGTGTTTCATGGAACACGGTTTATAGGGGAGCTTTATAAGTATCATTATAAGAAGGGTAGTCCCACAATCAAATAAGTTTAGAAAACACTGATTGCCCTATCTCCTCCTTTAGATTTATAATGTACCCATACATGTATATGTATTCACTCAGTGTTTTCCCAACATTATTTGACTTTGTTTACAGTAATTCCAGAATTAGATTAGAAAACATCAGTCCTCCGGTAGCCCTGCATTGACTAATGCTAACTTTTCTTTCACTGCTAACATTCCAAATCACTTCGGGCTAACATTCTATATCACATTTTGGCGGGTGGGGGGAGAATATTGGGCAACAGTGTGTTTTTCCAGGACCCATCAGTCATTGTCCTTCAATCTAGTTGTGGAGGGTGCAGCTCAGCTCCAAGTCCAGTCTCCGTTTTCAATCTTTAGTTTAGTTTCAATCTTTAGACAGCCCACCATCTCTTTCAGGAATTGAACCGGCAACCTTGTTGTTGAGAGCTTGCGCTCTAACCACCAGAGCCATCTGGCCGCCCCACCATCAGCTCAGGAGCAGCTCCTCATCTTCAATCTAATTGTGGAAGGCGCAGCTCACTGGCTCATGTGGAAATCGAACCGGCGACCCTGTTATTAAGAAGCTCACGCTCTAACCAACTGAGCCATCAGGTCACCCCTATATCACTTTTTTAAAGTGATAGTTAAGATGTGGGAACAGATTACTGCCCCAAAAGAACATGGCAGAGGAACTCAGCTCTAGAGACTGAAGCTTAGCAAGAGACTACTCTGAAGACGAAGGAAAAGAAACAGCAATGCACATTACATCCTGAAATTAAAATATTCTTGTAAAAAAAAATATTGAACTTGAATCTGATCAAGCTTCTCTAAATCTTGCCATGATACCATGAAATATAATCAACAAAATTCCACCTTGAAAAACTCTAGAGGACAAATAGCCTGTTGTCTTCAACAAAGAAATTTCAAGAAAAAAAGTAACAGAGAAAGGAAGACATTTGAGAGGCACATTAACCTTGAAATGTTTGGATTATATTCGAATACTGATTTGGGCAATGTAACCATGAAAAAAATATCCATGAGACAATCAAGGATATTTGAACCCTTTCTGGATATCTGATTGATATTAAGAAATTATTGTTATTTTTTTTAGGTGTGATAAGTATTGTGGTTGTGATTTTATAAATCTTATATTTAAGAAATAGATTCTGAAATATTTATGTACAAAATGATATGTGGTCTGAGATTTGCTTCAAAACAATGCTGGGTTGAGGGATATTAATGAAAAAAGATTGGCCGTAATACGATAAGGTGACAACGTGAGGGTTTGTATTCTATTCTCTCCAATTTTGTATTTTTAAGATTTTTCCAAACTAGAAGTTTTTTTTAAAAGCAGTTGGAAGAGAAAGAAATGTGGCAAAGAAATTATTACAACCTTGGTGAATACAGATTTTGAAAAGTGGTGAGAGGAAAGAATTGTGAGAAGCAGAGGGGCAAAAAGAGCATCGATGCAACAGAGAAATTAAAGAGAGTGAAAACCAGGGGGGGAAAGGAGAGAAATTTCAGTGGACTTTTGAGAGAGAAAAATAGATTGTGAAGGTTTCAAGTCATGATGCCTGGTGAAGAAATGCTACACACAATTATAACCTCTCATTTCAGAAAGATGATTGTGAAAAAAAGATGGTGGCTGGAGGGCAAGTGAAGATTTGTCTAAAAGGATAATGCTATGGACTGAATTAGGCCTCTACAAAATTTATATGTTAAAGCCCTAACCCCGACATGACTGTATTGGAGAGGGGACCTTTAAGGTGATTAAAATTAAATGAGGGTCTATGGTGGAGCCCTGATCCAATAGAACCGTGCCTTTATAGAAAGAAGAGAGAAATGACACGACAAAAAGGCAGCTGTCTGTAAGCCGGGAAGAGAACCAGAACCTAACCTTGCTAGCACCCTGATCTCAGACGCCCAACCTCCAGAAAAAAATAAGTTTCTGTTGTTTTAGCCACCCACTCTATGGTATTTGTAACGATAGCCTGAGCTAAGATAGGTAAAATATGCACATTCACTTCATTAGCCTTTTTACTTCAGCACTTATCATGTTCCTTTATTGTGTTAGAATTAGACATGGAAAAGTGTCACTGAGTGGTACCCTGTTTCCCCGAAAATAAGACAATCATATATTATATTATATTATTATTATTATATTATACTATACCTGGTCTTGCAGTATAATAAAATAAGACCTGGCCTTATATTAATTTTTGCCCCAAAACATGCATTAGAGCTGATTGTAGGGCTAGGTCTTATTTTGGGGGAAACACGATATTGTTCTATGTTCTTTTATATGGTCAATTAGGCATGGCCACCACAGGGGACACAAGAGAGGCACAGAAAAACTCACAGTTCCCAGAGAGAGAGACTGCACACAAAGTGGGGCCATGTAGAAGCACCAAGGTAAGGGGCTCAACCAGGCAGTGGGGCGCCAAAAGCGAGTGAGGACGTGTGGGCAAATGTTTTTATTGGGGGTCCGGGTGGGGTTGGGAAAGGTTGGGGGGTTGCACTGGGGCATTTGACTCTTACTAGGTCATGGTCAGCGTAGGGCTGAGAGGACAATGGTGGCACCAGCTCTATCACAGTTGCACCTGGCCACCTGGGCACGATGCTCAAAACCTGGGGTGGGGAGAGATGTTGAGACAGCAGAAAACAAAATATGAAGTTAAAAATTTTTGCAACGCCAGTATAAAGGCTCACTACTTACTTCTCTCAAATTTTATTTTTTTGTGATTTGTTCTTTTCACTGCATTCACCTTTTCCGTCTTTAAAGGAGGTAGAAAACACCAGCTTTCAGTTTCCATCATAATCAGAAAACTTGGATAAATGACTTCAACTCAAATCTCTCTCCCTTATGACTTTCAAAGACATATAGACCCATTTACTTCAGCTATTAAAAATTTACTAGTTCAAGATCTACTGGTTTTGCGGACTAGACTGGTCTTAAATTTTTCTCATTCTTAGTATGTCAGGGGTCCCCGAAACCACCCCTGGGTTTGATGATTCACTAGGAGGATTCACAGGACCCAGTACATAGTCACAGCTATGATTGATTACAGCTAAAGTATACAAAGAAAAAATCAACACGCATGTGAAATATTGTCCACCAGGGAAGTTCATTACAGACTCAATGCCCTAGGTTTTTATTGGAGGTGGGTCAAGTAGGAAACCTCTGCCTAGTACATAGCAAAATTTCAGACTCCTAGAAGGAAAGCCAGTGTTTAGCACAAACCACCATGCACAAACAGTTTAGGCACAGTAAACCACTATTATCAGTTAGGGAATGGTGAGAATCTTCCTAAAATTTAAGATCCCAGATGCCAGCCAAGGCCACCTTATAAGCAGGCCTCTCTAAGGATGGCAGTCTCAGGCCTGCTGTGTGAACTTGTTTTTAGACATTTACACATTCAGGATCCTCTCCCACTTTGGCCTTTGTAGCCTTTAATATTCTGACCACTCCTGTTTTCTGGAACCCCTTCCTTGAGTCTCAACTATGCTATGCCATGAAACTATAGCTTTCCTTTTATTCCAGAAAAGCGATGAAAGAGAAGTCCCATGGTTAGGGACTGAGGTAGGTGGGGGACCCCAAGCTGTAACTCTTTTTTTCCCCCAAACAAATCTTAAATCTAACACAACCAATCATCCCCATAATTGAAACTCTTCTAAAAACCAATCCAGCTATGAAAAATCCTGTCCCCTCACCCTTTGTCATGCAATATCTTCAAACTTGGGCTAAAGTGTTACTTGCCCCTACTCACTCTGACTTCCTTAAAAAGCATATAGTAACACACTTCTATCCTCAGTTTCTTCACTTTGCCAGGGGAAGGGAATGGGAAGAAATTTTACCACACCAGTTCTGTCAGCATTATTTCCCCAGTATTTGACGTTCACCTACTTTCCATTCTCAAAACCATCATTTCAGCCTCAAGCCCCCCCTGTTTAAATTACTTCTCTAATGCCCTAATTGGCCCTCTCTTTCCATTGCTTTAATCCTACTAATACATAACATATTAATATCCCTAACTGCAGCTGTGACTTTTAAATGATTCCTAATTTAAAACTTTCAATGTTGCCTATTGACTATTTAATAAAAGGCATGCTCCTTCATCTAGCATTAAGATTTTCTATTTCCATAATCTGGCCACATTCTCTTTTTCTGGTCCTATGTTTCTCTACTGCTATTAACATACTCACTTCTGAGGTGAACAAAGAAACCATTTAACAGTGTTTTGCAAGATAAACTAGCAAAAATACATCAAAAGACCAATTTTTTTTTAATGTACCTTCTCACCAGTAAAAAGTTCCTTTCCAGGCTATACTAAGAGAGAATAGAATAGAATTAGGAGCCTTATTTGTAATTAATTATCAACTACATTCAGGTTCTTCACCTTGCTGGCATATTGGAATCACTTGGGAAGTGTTGAAAGAGGAAGGAAGGAAGGAAGGAAGGAAGGAAGGAAGGAAGGAAGGAAGGAAGGAAGGAAGGAAGGAAGGAAGGAAGGAAGGAAGGAAAACAAAGAGGAGGGAGAGAGGGAGAGAGAGAGAGAGAGCGAGAGAGCGAGAGAAGGAAGGAAGGAAGGAAGGAAGGAAGGAAGGAAGGAAGGAAGGAAGGAAGGAAGGAAGGAAGGAAGGAAGGAAGGAAAGAAAGAAAGAAAGAAAGAAAGAAAGAAAGAAAGAAAGAAAGAAAGAAAGAAAGAAAGAAAGAAAGAAAGAAAGAAAGAAAGAAAGAAAGAAAGAAAGAAAAAAAGGAAGAAAGAAAGAAAGGAAAGCCTGATACCTGGGTATCCTCTTAAATTTCTGATTCAGTTGGTCTGGGATGTGGCCGTTGGAGTGTTTACAAGCTTCCCAAGTTTGTTTGTTGTTTTTTATTTGTTTGTTTGTTTGTTTATTTCCCATCCCTCAGCCCCCTACCCTTTGGCAACCGTCAGATTATTCTCTATATCTGTGGATCTGTTTCTGTTTTGCTTTGTTTATTAATTCGTTTTGGTTTTTTTTAGATTCCACATATAAATGAAATTGTATGGTATTTGTCTCTCTGTCTGACCTATTTAACTTAGCCTTCTAGGACCCTCTAGGTCCATCCATGTTGTTGCAAATGGAAATATTTCATTCCTTTTTATTGCTGAATTGTATACATTGATTGCATACGGGTACCACTTCTCCTTTATCCATTCATCTATTGGTGGACATCTAGGTAACCACAAATTAGCATGACTATTACTAGTCACGCTGCAGTGTTGAACATAGGGGTGCATATTTCTCTTTGAATCATGGTTTTTGTTTTCTTTGTGTAAATGTGCAGTAGCAAAATTACTGAATTGTATGACAGCTCTATTTTTAATTCTTTTGAGGAATCTCCATGCTATTTTCCATAATGGATGCACAATTTACCATCCCAATAGTGCAAGTGTTCCCTTTTCTCCACATCTTCACCAGTACTTGTCATTCGCTGATTTAATGATGATAGCCATCCTGACAAGAGTGAGGTGATATCTCATTGTGGTTTTAACTTACATGTCTCTGATGATTAGTGACGTTGAGCATCTTTTCATATGTCTGTAGGCCATCTGTATGTCCTCTTTGGAGAAATGTCTGTTCATGTTGGATTGTTTGGTTATTTTTTGGTATTAACTTGTATGAGTTTCTTATATATTTTGGATAGTAACTCTTATCTGTTGTATCATAGGCAAATGTCTTCTCCCATTCAATAGACTGTTTTTTCGATGATTTCCTTCACTGTGCAAAAACTTTTCAGTTTGATGTAGTCCCTCTTGTTTGTTTTTTTCTTTTATTTCCCTGGCCTGAGGATACATATCCAAAAAGATACTGCTAAGAGTGATGTCAGAGTTTACTGCCTATATTTTCTTGTAGAAGTTTTATGGTTTCGGGTCTCACATGTAAGTGTTTAATCTATTTTGAGTTTATCTTTGTATATGGTATAAGAAAGTGGTCAAATGTAATTTTTTTGTCATGTTTCTGTCTAGTTTTCCCAACACTAATTATTGAAGAGACTGCCTTTATCTCATTATATATCCTTGACTCCTTTGTCATAGATTGATTGACCATATAAACGAGGGTTCATTTCTGGGGTGTCTGTTCTATTCCATGGATCTGTGTGTTTTTGTGCCAGTACCATACTGTTTTGATTACTGTAAATTTGTAGTATGGTTTGCTATCAGGGAGCATATCTCCCACTTTGTTTTTTCTCATGATTTCTTTGGTTATTCGGGGTCTTTTGTGGTTCCATATAAATTTTAGGATTAGTAGTACTAATTCTGAGAATAATGTCATTGGTATTTTAAAAGGAATTGCAATGAATCTGTATATTGCTTTAGGTAATAGGGACATTTTAACAATAATTAATTCTTCCAATCCATGAACACAGTATATCTTTCCATTTATTTATATCTTCTTCAATTTCTTTCTTCAATGCTTTAACAGTTTTCAGAGTACAGGTCTTTCACTTCTTTGGTTAAATTTATGCCTAAATATTTTATGCTTTTTGATGCAATTGTAAATGAGATTGCTTTCTTAATTTCTCCTTCTGATCACTCATTATTGGCGTCTAGAAATGCAACAGATTTCTTCATAATGATTTTGTATTCTGCAACTTTACTGAATTCATTTATTCATTCTAATAAATTTTTGGTGGAGTCTTTAGGGTTTTCTGTATATAACATGACACAGTTATATCCAACAATAAGGTACAGCCAGGATTGAAAAACTCTATCACAGTGATCTGCCTTTGCCTGTATTTTGTCCAAAAAAGACTACACATCATCTACAATATATGCATCTTTTTATTTCTTTATTCCTTATCTATAAATACTAGCCTCCATTTCGTTAAAGTCTAACTCAAATACCATTTAAGAAATCTTCCCTGACCTCCAACAGAAAGCATTCTCACTATCCTCAGAAGAAGAAAACTTTAACTCATACCCCTTGTTATGCTGCTCGTAACTCTCCGACTCTTAGTGTATTCATGTATTCCTGCTGCCCTTCTTTCTTCCAATAGCTTGCTAAGTACCTTCCCATAGCTGATCTGTAATAAAAACTTGTGTTTTGATTACATGAGAATTGGAAGCTTCAACACATGACTTTTTATTTTTACAAGTGTTATATAATGCTTTTAATGAGAAATTCACCCAACAAGTTAAGTGGAAGTAATTTTCTAATACTTCCTAAGTCATGACTCGCTCTGAAGGCAAACCTCACCCATAATCATTTTAAGATTTGAACCCACTATATGAGGATATTCTTTACTTCTCACTGACAACATGTCCCTTTAAATTTACATGACCAAATCCAAAATTGTATATATGAGATCTCATAGCAAAGGAAAACTGAAATACAGTTTCCTTGGCCATACTGTCTCCTGCAATATACATATTTATTAGGCTGGGTTTGCTTCCAAATTTTAGGACAGAAAAAGGAAATAAGAATTAACGTTCTTCATTGGTTGGCAATAGCTTGGCTTTCTATTCTCGATTGCTTCAGGGCTGACAGCTCACCTGCATTTGGAAAGACATCTGCTAATTCAACTTTCTGTCCTTTCACCTCACCCTTCTACCCACAATATTTTAATTACCCTATAATTAATATTGTTCTGGTTTTACCCCCATGGAAGTGTGGGATGGGAGGAGGCTGAGGAGGAAAGCCAGCCTAATCGTAATTTACAATCCAGATACCCCATCTTTGTCTCTGTGTGAGAATCTCTAATCTTGATTCATTCTGTCTAATAACAGGTCTCAAAGCATTCTCTCCCCAACCCCGACACACACACACACACACACACACGAGATGTCATCTCCTTGAACATAATCTTGAGTTCTTTCTTTCCCTAAAATTGTATGTCTCTGACCCCTGCTCCCCACAATATCACTGCATAAATCTGAGGACCCCCATCTCTAAGTGGGAGAAAAATGTGGGGTGGATTAGCCAACTGAGAAAGTAACATGCAGAACAGACATTTCTAAAGGAGTCGGTAGAGGGAAGAAAGGGAGGAAATGAATCAACAGAGACTTTTGCCTTTGCCCTTTGCTGCTCTCCATGACCCTTGGATTAATTTTAAATTCTCACTGGAGGGAGATAGAAGACCCCAGCCTCTCCCACCTCTATTGGTATTCCTAATAAAGTAAGATTCATAAGGATCCTCTTCCCAACTGAAAATTAAGCTCTGGGTCATCCGGGGTAAGTGTGGAGCCTCTTCTATTTTAACTTCCACCCACTCGCCCTGCCTCCCTGGAAATGACCTTCGATTGCGGATGCCATCTGCTGCCATTTATAAGCAATCCTGGGGGTATTTAGCTGGCAGGACTGAGCAGGAGTTGGACTCTGGCCATCTAGCTCAGGCTGCCCACTGGGACGGTGGCGCTCCCTCACTCCTGTATTCATGAGGACGGGGCTTCGTAGAGAGATTCCATGTCGCGGCAGCTTTTTTTATTTTCCTGTTTGTCCTGGCCAGGACTGAACTTTTAAGGAGACATTTTAGAATCCTACAAAGTATCTTTTTCCCCTTTTACTCCCCAAACGCAACCTTGTCCTAATCCTGGCTTTGAATTGCAGAGAATTAAAATGCCAAGCTTTTGTCCTGATACTGTTATTAATGTGATTGACCACTGACCTTGTGCTAAGAACTTGACTTCTTGTCTCAATGAACACTCACAGTAAATCCTGGGTATTGGTACTTTCATCCTCATTTTACAGATGAGGACACAGACACAATGTGTCACCCAACTTCAGAGGCAAGTTCTCCCAAATTTCTACTATAACATACAGTTTCTCGCTTGGTACTCGCTTGGTATGCTCTGGGCTTCAAGTGGCATGTCAGATGTATCATTTAAACTGAAAAAAACAAGGAGGCAGGAGATTTATCCAGAGGAGCCAACCCTCTTTGAAACAAACTGGCAAAATGAGAACAGGCTATATCCATGCCTTCCTAGAAAGGAAAGGGACAACACCTTTCCGAACCACAGCTCCTCTCCCAGAGTGATTAGAGTACTTCCAGGGCTCTGGCAATTTGTGACTAAATAGACAGGGTAACCAGCAAGCATCGGGGCCTATAGAACCAGGACTGCATTGCTACTGCAGGGGCCACGTATGTGGCCTGGAGCTTGCTTCTTGATTAAATCCAGACTACCTGTTAACCTGAGAATAACACATTACATTTTAATTCATTTAATTGCCCCTTACATTTCATACTTTAAATTCCATAGGGCTTTTCTGAAAATTTTCTTCACATGTCTCCTAATGATCATCTTCCTGATTCTTAGTCCCATTTTTACAGATGAACCACAAACTCTGCCTTAAGACTCAGCCCAATGTTCCTTCCGCTATTCCATACTACCTCTGCCCTTCAAACAAAAGGATAAGGTAAATGTGCATGTGGAGTCCCAACACCTAGTACCAGTGAAGGCGACTGTACCTGGAAATAGGATCTTGGCAAATGTCATTAAGATGTAAGTTAGAAGGAGGTCCTATTTGAGTAGAGTGAGCCCTCAATACAATATGAATGCTATCCTTCTAAGAAGAGAGGAGGAGACACAGAGACCGATTCTCAGAAGGGAAACGCTATGTGATGATGGGCAGAGATTAGAGCGGTACATCTCCAAGCCAGAAAACACCAACAATTGCTGGTAACCACCAGAAGTTGGGAGACAGGCGTGCCACAGATTCTCTCCTAGAGCTTCTAGAGAAAGCATGGCTCTGCCAACACTTGGACTTCAGACTCCTAGCCTCCAGAACTCTGAGAGAATAAATTTCTATTGTTTTAAGCCACACAGTTTGTGGTACCTTGTTACAGCAACTCTTGGAAATTAATACAGCTAGAATCTGAATACAGATATTACAGATCTAGGCCAACAGCTAGGATGGAGGCTGCAATATTTTCCAGATTCAGGTAGATACAGGCTGTTCTGATTCTACAGAACAGTTTATTACCAGTTATTTATCTTTCTATAAGTATAGCAATGTTTCGTAAATTTCTTTTTGCGGTTTTCAGTGTGGTAGGAAAGTCTCCATGTTGAATGTCCAAAGAAGTGGAGCACACAGCCAGCCTTTGCAAATCTCCATTCCCCGGCCTCTACTGCCTGCCGGCTCTACTGCCTGCCGCAGCCAGCTTGCATCTAGCAACATTTCCGGGGTATTGTCATACAATAGTGCTTCTCAAACTCTGTTGATTGTTGGAAAACCCCAGTGCCCCGGTTATATTCCCCAAAGCAGTTCTATCTGAAACCCATGCACACTGACAAGAGACCCAGGCTTCTATATTTTTTAAAGTTTTCCAGGTGATTCCAGTGATTCTCCCAGTTAAGTCCAATGTCCTACAAATTCCTCTTTGGATTTTATTCCTGAGAGGATACACTTAAGTAAATCCCCTTCTCTATTATAACCATCTATAACAGGTCAGCATCCAGCTCACAGCCTGTTTGGTAAATAAAGATTTCTTGGAATCAACATGATTTCCATGTTGATTTCTGGCTGCAGTGGCAGAACTGAGTATTATGACAGAGACTGTAGAGCCCACAAAGCCCAAAATATTTACTCTCGATCTGTCCTTTGAAGGAGTTGGCAGAAGACTGAAACTTACCTGATCCATCCTCCCCTCCCACATGAAGAGCCACCAAAGGGGCTTTGAATTTAATAGCTCAAACTGGAGTCAAGTGAACTGAAAATAACTGAGTTAAATTGAATCTTCTTCAACATATTATCTAAAAATAATCCAAGGTGTTCTGCCTCCCAGGGTATTTGCATTTTTAATAAGCAACTTGTAAAGCCCTTTGTTTGAAGACAGAAAGAAATACCTAATTGCTGAAATTGCAAGCACCTCTTATGCATGTGCCCTTCTATTCTATCAGATTGAAAAATATCCCCCCAGAATCCCTCAAATTCCACCGGGAAAGCTGCCACGCAGTTTACCTGAGCACAAAATCTACTCCACTGAAACATGCTCACTGGAGGTCTTGATAGTCTTTATTGTGAAAAATAAAAAATATATATATATACATATAGATAGAAATATATAGATATAGATATATCTCAGGAGAGCCAAAACAATGTATACACATGACTTGTATTCATCTTTTGTTATAGTTATATATTGAGTATTACAAATTTAATAGATTTTTTTTATTTCTTAAAATGTATATACATTTTTTTGGATATATATATATATATATATAATCTCCAAGGCTTATTTGTTTGGGTTATCCTCCTTTCTGTTAGCCCAATAAGTTCTCCCCATGGGAAAACACTGGTCTGTTTTTTTAAAAGGTGTCAACACTTCCACTTATTAACTCCTGGAACTTTATCTCTATGGGGACTTTTATTTATTCTCATTGTGAACAGGTATGTCAGCATAAGCATGTTGGCAAATTTCATTATTTAATTTTGCTCTTGTCTATGAGTGACGGGAAATTGCACTGGATTAAATTTCCTTAATGCCAAATCAACTTAACTGGAGAATTTGTCCGCCAACCAGATTGATGCAAAGTCTGCTTCTAAAAATTCTCATGAACTAAGAAGTTTTTCATTTTGAAATAGTTGATGGATGAAAAACAAGTATCACGCTTGTGTCTCAGGTAACCCAAACCTTCCCAGGGGAAGGGCTTTGGGAAGCTGGCTCCCCAGCTTCTCCCCAGTCAGG